>NC_060951.1:40238097-40258097 GCF_022045245.1 Lucilia cuprina | reverse complement strand
TATTTTTTTATTATTTTTTAAAATAATTTTCATTTTATTTTAAAATGAAAGGTGTTTAGTTTGACACCCATTGTGAAAACATGTGTCATGGGTTTTTGAAGACTAACACAGTGTGTCTTTGTAAACTTGTCAAGTATTTTTTAATACAACTATATAATTTATTATTTCTTTAAATATTTATCTATAATTTCAGTACCCTTTAATTACCATATATGTACTTTTAAAACGTTTTTTTTTATTTTGTATATTTAACTTTTATTGTTTATTTTAACTCTATCATTTATTTAAAATGTCGTAGCCAACTTTTTACTTTGCAAAATTAATGTTTGGTGACTTATATTTAGTGTCAACATTTTTATGGCACCCACACAATGATAGGTAGCATGTAGTGTAGAGCATGTAGATTTTAAATGGCAATAAATGTCAATTTGTATGTTTTTTTTCATATGAAAATAATTGTTAGTTTTGTAGAAATTTTTGTCTTGATATCAAATAATTGTAGATATGGTTACCAAAAAGAAACTAATATGGAATGTTAATAATACATCATGTAGAACAATAAATAAATTAACTCAATTTCAAAATCTCCCACATGCTAACAACAAAAATGCGTTAGCAAACAATCTGTCTTACAAGCAACCGAAAATATAAAAAATACAAAATGATTGATATTATTTAAAAAAATATCACAAACATTTAATAGACCGCAGTAACCTACACTATATGAATGTATCTACAACCTAAAAAAAAGAGCAAAACATTTTTTTTAGCTTTTTATTGTTTTCTAACAACGCTTGCGTAGGACACTGTAACAGCAAATTGCTACAGGATTTGTTACGGTTGTTTTGGAAAAAGACAATAAAGATTTTTATCTACAATTCAACAAAATAATTTGTCTTAGAAACACCCATACTTTAATACCACAATATGTATGTTTAATGTAAGTGAACAATAACATAGAAATAAATACCGTTTAAATAAAAAAATATTTAATGTACTCGCATGTATGTGTTCATATTAAAGGCACGAGTCTAAGTTAACAAAAAATATTTACTGAACTATTAAGAGGTACACGTAAACTTGCTTTTACCCTATGAATTCAGATATTTCTTCTATAGAAACGATATCAAGGTTGCTACAACTTTTTCTTGTTTAGAATGTTATCCGATTCTGACTATTTATACCCTTCACCACTTTAGTGGGGAGGATATTGGGTTTGTGCTGATGTTTGTAACGCACAATAATATTGGTTCTATACCCACCTTTAAGTATACCAATCGGCTTAGACTCATTTTTTGAATTGATTTAGCTATGTCCGTCCATCTTTTATTTTGCCTGTCTGTCTTTCTTTCTGTTGTCTGTCTGTCCATGTAAACTTTGTAATCAAACTACAGGTCGCACTTTTGAAGATAATTCAATGAAATTTTGTACATGATCTTTTATTGTCTATGGAAAATGGGAAAAATCGGTTCTTTATATCACCTAGGCCGCATACAACTGAATCCCCGAATATGCCTTGTAAACCTTGTAATCAAACAACACGTCGCAATTTTATAGATAATTCAATGAAAATTAGCACATGATCTTCTATGGTACCCTAAACGAAGCCTATTGATAATGGTTAACATTGGTCCATTATTTCACCTAGCCCCCATACAACGGAACCCGCCGAATAGGGCTAATAAGTTCATGATTATGTTTAGTATACTAGTATCTCAACCAAAAGCTACAAAACCAAGTTCTATAATAGCATTGATAACCTCATAAACTTGCCTTGATAACCTCATGAACTTTTTCAATATACGGCCTCATTTGACCCTTGCCCCTGTAAAAAGTCCCCTTCAAAATTTTACTTAAATGTCAACAATTTTATTCAACAATAAATGGCTTAAGTATGTTTATCTGTACAATTCAACTTAAACGCTTTATTAGTTTTGTAACAGATGTAGGGTATTTTATGTGCTTATCCGACTATAATGTCTTACTTGGTTTTCCATAAAAAAGGTATTTAGATGTTTAATATTTTTCCTATATTTTCTATATATAAAAGGTACTCAGATTCTGAATAGTTTTCCAATAGAAAATCTTCTCAGTTCTTGGTTACTTTTCTTCAGAAAGAGTACTCAGTTTCTGACTACTTCTTATATAGAAAAAATGCTCAGATTCTGACTACTTTTTCTATAGAAACGCTTCTCAGATTCTGGTTACTTGCCTTTAAAAAGAGTACTCAGATTCTGACTAATTTTTCTATAAAAATGCAACTCAGATTCTAGTTACTTTTCTTTAGAAAGAGTACTCAGTTTCTGACTACTTTTTCTATAGAAAATTTGATCAGATTCTGACTACTTTTTCCATAGAAAAACTACTTAGATTCTGGTTACTTTCCTTTAGAAAGAGTACTCAGATTCTGACTACTTTTTCTATAAGAAAAGCTACTCAGATTCTAATTACTTTTCTTTAGAAATATTACTCAGTTTCTGACTAATTTTTCCATAGAAAATATATTCAGATTCTGAGTACTTTTTCTATAGAAAAGCTACTAAGATTCTGGTTACTTTTCTTTAGAAAGAATACTCAGATTCTTACGACTTTTATACAAAAAAGGTGCTTCGATTTTGACAACTGTTTCTTCTGAAATGGTACTCAGATCCTGACTACAGAATTTAAATATATAGAAAATATATTTAAATTCTGACTTTTTTCTATAGAAAAGGTGCTCAAATTCTGACTACATTTCCTTTAGAAAAGGTACTCTTATACTCTTATAGAAAAAGAACTAAGGTTTTTCTAATGTACTCAGAAAGGTATCCAGTTATCCAGATTCCGACTACTATTCCCATAAAAATTTATTTAGATTTTGACATCTTTTCCTATAGAAAAGGTACTTAGGTTCTGGCTTTTATTGAAATTTTGTATTCTTAGACATATAAAATTATTTATGACAAAAATTACAGTAATTTTCTTTATAAACAAATTGTGTTGTTATTTTAAAACGTTTTTTAAATGATTGTTTTGTGTTTTTGTGCCAAACTATAATAAGAAAAATAATAATATGCAAGTATTTGATCATGTCACACCTAAATAAATGTCAAGAGAAAAAAAAAACTAACAGTAACAATAAACAATGCAAAAAAAAGATAACATAAGCTAAGGAAGTTAAAAGATTTAACCAAGGAAAAAAAGGGGAAATGTCAAAATGTTAATTTATATTAATTAAAATTTTAATATGAAAAAACTTATATTTAATTAAAATTTTAATATATCAAAAATTGTTGCAAAAATCTACATAAAATTTTTAACATTCTTTAACTAAACTCTCTATAATGCATCGATACAAATTATTAAGTAACCAAGTTATTACTTTGACTTAACATATGAAAACTTTGTGTTGATTTGCTGTCATTTATTAGCATACAAATTACTTATTAAATTGCT
This sequence comes from Lucilia cuprina, assembly GCF_022045245.1. Classification (NCBI taxonomy): domain Eukaryota; kingdom Metazoa; phylum Arthropoda; class Insecta; order Diptera; family Calliphoridae; genus Lucilia; species Lucilia cuprina. The sequence continues at coordinate 40,254,662 of NC_060951.1, read as the reverse complement.
CGTTCAAACATACACGTTTACATACTCAAAGACACCACGCCCTCACTAGCCAATGTCTGTCCATTGCAATGAACCGTACCTCCCTCCAAAGTCTTGTTTGTCTTGCAGTCTATGACACATTATGATAGATAACTAACTATTACAGTTATTATCCTCTGGTTAAAGCAGTACTTTAAACGTTATATTTACAGTATTGTGGCAACAACTCTCTAAAGCCATTTTTTCGCTTAACGGTTTCTTGTTAGTCATGGTCATTGTCCGGTTAAGTTCTTTGTCTGAGACTTTCTGTCTTTAACAACACGAGTTTGCTAGCGTCTGATATGAATATGAGCAATATTTACTGGATTTTTTTTTTCGTTAAACAATCTTTTACGACTTCTTTAATCATTTGGTATTTGACTCTCGACAACACTTTAAAGTATTATGCAAGAGTAGAATGTTGTTTATTTTTTTCTATATAAAGAATTAAATATTGAACAAAAAAAGGTTTATGTAATAATTTTAATTGTTTTAAGGTAAATATTATTCATAATTTTAGTCTGGCACAGTGGGTCGATTTTATTTTTTATAAACTATTTGATTAGAATATTATTTTAAAAAAGAAACAAAGTCTGAATTTTAGTTTTTTCTATAGGAAAATATTGAATTTTAGCACTTTTTATAGACAAAATTGTGAAAATATTTTAAAAATCGAAAGTTAGAAGATTTCTAGTTCTTTCTTTAAGGGAAAAGTAATAGGTATATACAGTATGAAAGCACTTAGACTAAGAAATTATTAGAATCAAAGCTCAAGAGCAGTGAAAATTAAAGTATACAAAAAGTAGTCAAAATCTGGGTATCTGACTACCTTTTCTATACAAAAAGTAGTCAAAGCAGTAGGAATATGAGAACCTTTTCTATAAAAGGTGGTTTGAATTTTAGTACCTTTTCTATAAAAAAGTAGTGAGAATCTGAGTAACTTTTACCCAGAATCTTATTACCATTTCTATAGAAAAAGCTGTATAAATTAGAGAACCTTTTTTATAGAAAATGTTGTTAGAATCAAATACCATTCCTGTAATGTCAGAAACTTTTATTCTTTCAATAAGGAATATAGTCAGAATCAGAGTACCTTTTCTATAAGAAGTTTAGTCAGAATCAGAGTATATTTTATATAGATTCTATAGCAAATAGTGATAGTAAGAATTCTAATACTTTTTCTGTAGGAAAAGTTGTCAGAATCTGAGTACATTTTCTACAGAAAAATTAGTATGAATCCGGGAACCTTTTCTTTAGTAAATGTTGTCGAAATCTTAATAGCTTTTTTATAGGAAAAATATTCAAAACTTTAAAACTTTTTACAAAAAGTAGTCATAATCAGAATATATAGTGGCGAGCTAAACTGGATACATGTTTATCCAATAAGACTTTAAAATGCAATAAAAAACCCATAAAATAAAGGAAAAATAATTTTTAACAATATAAAAAGAAAAAAAAATTAAATTAAATTCATGTTAATAAATATTAATCTAAAGATTATAACATATTTATAAATAAAGTAGAAGTATCCAGTATTGCACGTTTAAAAAAAATAGATTTTTAACTTTTGTGCAAAGTCCTTTTCTTTTTATCTTTCAACCAAGGTCTTAATGGTCCGGTGCGGAATACTAGAACACTCCGTTTGTACTCTCGACCAAAGATAACGCTGATGTTTTCTGCTTTAAGGCTGATATAAGGCCAATTCTACGAAGAGCTCTTCGGGCTGTCCATTCACTTAAGGGGTTATTAATGGCGACATGAGCCTGTTTTTGGTGTTTTTATTTGTTTGGATGTCTAGCATCTCCCTCCGAAAGCAAGCACGATCGACCTTTCTTAACTTCAGGTGTGCTTATATTTTTTTCTTATAGCACTTTTCGGTGGCAAAATCTTAACTTCTTGGCAATTTGACGAGCACAGTAATTAGTTTTTGTCATTTCGATCACTTTTTCTTATTCTTCTATTGCTTATTTTAAAACAAATATCTAATTTTTTTATATTTTCTGGATTTTATTGGGTTTTCAATATAAACTTGATTTTTGCTCAATTTTGCTCGCCACTGTATATTCTATATGAACTGAAGTCATAATCATAGTACCTTTTATATGGTAATATAGACAAGAAAAGTAGTCAGAGTCTAAATCCTTTTTCTATAGCAAAAAAGACAGAGTCTGAATACTGCTTTCTCTATGAAAGCATATTGAGTCAAGGTACATTTTCATTAGAAAAATAATCCGAATGTGAGTATTATTAACATAATAAATTGGGTAAAAATCTAAATTTCCTTATAAAAATGGATAATATTTTTCTACACAAAAATTAGTCAGTTAGGATTTAAGTGCATTTTCTATAGGAAAGGGAGTCAAAGTCTAAATAAGTTTTCTATAGGGAATGTAGTGAAAATATAATCTGTATCGAAGTACTTAATCCTTTTCTGTAAAAAAAGTAGTTAACATTACAGTAATTTGTCTATAGAAAAGAACTTCCAAAGAAGCGAAGCACTGAAGAAGACATGAAGAAGTGATGATTTTAACACAAGCTTGTGATTGGAGGAATGTCCTTTTTATTTGAATTCAAGTTTACTACATCTGAAGTCATTCTTAGAAAGTTATTTTTATGTTATTTTTTGGAAGTTTTTAGAAAGTGAAATTGTAGTTTTATAGAATACAAATAATTTGTCTTTAAAAATATTAATATAATTTAATAAATTACACGCATTTATCAATCAACTCCAAAATAAAATGGGTTTAATTCAAAAAATTTCTAAACAAAAAAATGTACCTTTAATTGTGAACAAAATCAAGTTATTTTTGCTTCTTTGATAGTCAATAAACATTTCTTCCACAAAAGGTAAAAAAATCCACTTGGTGTTATTTTTGAAGTAGTAATAAATGTTAATCTTTTGGAAGTACTTCATTTTATTTTTGCTGGAATGATCTGTATCTGAGTAATTTCTATAGAAAAAATAATCAGAATCTTAATAACATTCTTTCCCTTTTTCTTTAAGTACTTTTTTACATCAAAGGCAGTTCCGAAAACATCTAAGAATATTTTTCTTAGAAAGAGTATGCGGCCGTTATACCACTGTTCTTTATTAGAAACTCGTAGTATTAACATAATTTAAATTACTTTTCTTTTTTTTTTTTACTGGAAAAAAATTACTAGTTGTTGATTATTATTTAGCTTATTGACTTTATTATAGTAATATTTGTATTATATAATAATACTAAGAAATGTTACACTTTAAACAAAAATCCAATAAAATAAATATTGAAATAGTTAAAATAATTGTCGTAATAATTTACAATTACCCAAGAGCCACAAATGACTCACCATTCACTGAAGCAAATAAAAAAAATTGTTTTTCAAATACACATATAAATTAAGGAAATACTAAATTGCAATTAAAAATACTAACACAAAACATTAAATAGCAATTAATATATAAAATAAAATAAACAAACTAACTAGTTGCAGCAAAAAAATTGAACTCTAGTTTAACGAGAATAATATTACAAAATCATAATGATGATGATGATCATCAGCATCATGGTGAGTTGATTTTGATTTTATTAGAATCTTCTTTTCAATTCTAGTTTAAGCTCTTTGCTCAATAGCAAATCCCTCAAATAGGCTTATGATTTTGAAATTTATTATTATGAGTTTTTAAAGTGTTATGCAATGCTATTAATAAGATATCATCATGATTAAATTTAAAAGTTTACCGTTATAACTTCTTAAAAAGTTTTTTTTTTTGAGTTGAAATTAAATTTAATTAATAAATTTTGGAAGTTGGAAGCTTTAATATGAATCATAAATTTATCTATTTTATTTATTTAAAAAAGCAAAAATTTTTTAGTCATAAAACCGAAGTTTCTTTATAATAGTTATATAAATATTATTTAAGTCAAATTATTTGTACTCTGCAATACTACAATTTCACTTCCTAATAACTTCCATAAGAAGAACATAAACATTTCTTCCTAAGAATGACTTAAGATGTTGTGAATTTGGAATCAGTGTTAAAATCTTTACTTCTTCAGGTCTTAAATACTTCCATGGAGTAAATTCTACTTATTTTTCGTTTCTTTGGAAGTTCTTCTTTTGCACGGAAACGGTACATTGATCTGAAATTTGAAATGTGTTAATTTTTGCGTAGGGTATTCCGTGCTTGCAACTGCCGAGCCTACAATTCTTATTTGTTTTTTGGCTTAAAATAACTTTTATATAAATTAATATCTCATAGAATTAAAGTTTAAAATTTTATTATGATGAAAATTTGCGTAATATTTGTAACAGTTGTCAGAGCTTAAAAATAAAATTGCTCACATTGTATGTACGTTTCAATGTTTGAACACCAGTAGTTAAACTTGTACACATGTCATCCACAATTTTACGCTTTTGGCGTTGACAAAAAAAATAATAATCTTGTTTATTTGTGAACATCATCAGCCTTCTAGTCGTCCAACTATGTATATAGTCGTCATTGTAATTATCAACAAAATCGTTTGTATTGCATGGCATGATCTCAATGTGTGTAATTTAATTTGGTTTGATTTTGAAGTACAGGTGTGTTAAGGTTGCCAGATTTTCATTCTTATTTTATATAATTCAAAATTAACCAATTAACATTTTTACACAAAAAAGTAGTCTAAGTTTAAATTTTTCATAAAAAAGTAACTTGTCAATGAGTGAGTATCTCTTCTATTGGAAATTTATCCTAATTTAAATACATTTCCTATAGAAAAAGTGTCCCAGCAAAAAAGGAACTTCCAAAGTACTTAATAAAAGTACTGAAAAAAAACCCTGAAGAAGTGACGATTTAACACAGACTTGTCCTTTTTATTTGATTTCAAATTCACTACATCTGAAGTCATTCTCAGGAAGTAATTTTTATGTTCTTTTTTTGAAGTTTTTAAGGAGTGAAATTTTAATATTATAAAATACAATCAATTAAATTGGTTTAATTCAAAAAATTTCAGTAAAAAAAATTTCAATAAAAAAATGGATAGTTTTTTTTTACTTGAAAGTCAATAAACATCACTTCCACAAAAGGTAAAAAAGGTACTTTTAAAGTGGTGATAAAAGTTATTATGAACGTTTATTGTTATGAATATTATTAAAAATTAAATTAATAATATTTATTATTATGAATATGAAACACTTTTCTATAGAATAAGTAGCTTGAGAACCATTTCTGAAAAGAAGTCCAAATCTGAGTACCAATTTTGTTGGAAAAGTAGTCCGAATCTAAAATCCTATATATAGGAAAATACAGCATTAGATTAGCTTTTTTATAAGAATAGTAATCAGAATTTAAGAAACATTTCTATCCCAACTGAAGACAGAATCTGAGTAGTTGTGGGGGAAATGTTGGCAGAATTTGGGAACCTCTTCTATAGGAAAATTAGTCAGAATTTGAGAACCATTTCTTTAGAAAACATATTTACAATCTAAATAGCTTTAATATAGAAACTCCAGTCAGAATTAGGAAATGTAGTCAGAATCTGAGGACAATTTATATAAGAAAATTTGAGTATCTTTAACAAAGAAAATTTATTCAGAATCTTAGCGCCCTTTTTACAGAAAAAGTAGACAGAATTTAAGAACCATTTCTGTGGGAAAAGTAGTATAAAGCTAAGTATACACGGTTGTCAGATCTTACAATGTTGGCAGAAAAATGTTCAGAAAATGTCTGAGAAGCATGGGAACTTACAATTTTGTTTTGACGCGATGTCAGATGAAACATTTCTAAAAATTTTGCAAAACAAAAATGGTAAGTTAAAACGGTTATTAGATATTTTCTGAACATTTTTCTGACAACATTGTAAGATCTTACAACCATGTATACGTAGCTTAATTAACTTACATGTAGAAAATATAGTAAGAATCTGAGTTTCTTTTCTATATGACAGAATATGGCTTAAATTTCCCACTAATTATTTTCGACATCTGTCAACTCTGTCACAATGATTTCGATTGCATTTTAATCATGACGTTTCTACTGACATTGAGTGTTTTACATATGTGCGAATCTACTAGACATTATATGAACGACAAAAAAAATCAACTCGTTTACTGTTGTTAGTATCCGTACCTGTTTTATCTATGATTATATTTACAATTCAGTAGTTCAATATAATTTCAATATTTATATAACAAAAATGCTGGTATTACAATATTTATGTCTTTGTAAAGTACATTAATTTTGAATTTATTTTTAAAGTTAAAGTTAAACTGCACAGCATGAAGTAAACTTCTAAAGATTACGACACATATCATCAAATGCAAATTTAGAAAAAAATAAACTTTGAAATCATTTGCATTTAACTGACACAAAAGTAACGTTATTCATGAAATATTCTTTTCATATACATACATATTTATGCATGTATAAAAAACTGACAAAATAACTGGTCTTATGTCAATGTGAGTTTTTGAAAAATTACCATTTATTTAGATACAAAATACAATTGAGTTTCAATATTTGTATTCATTAGTTTTTTTTACTTACCTTTAAGCTTTAGAAATTTTGATTTTTGAATTTCCAATTTTTATTTATAAAAACAAATAATTTATTCAATAATTATGATGATGCATTTTTACATGAAATTTTGCTTATAAACTAATTTTTTTATGATAATTTTTTAACAAAATAAAAAAATATACATTCAAATAAATTTCATTATTTAAATTTATATAATCGATTTCTTGTTTCTTTACATACAAATCTAAATGTAAAATTACATAATGTAACTAATGTAATGAGTATTTTATTTTTTTGTGGCTAACATAATGATTTTGAAAAAATACAATATTAAAGGGAAGACATTAAAATGTTTAAATAAAAAATGAAAGACATTGAAAGTAAAAGAATATAGAATGGTAAACTTGATGTGATTTAATAAATATACCTTTCCTATAAGAACTGTAGTCACAAACAGATTAGCTTCTCTATAAGTCAGAATGTACAAAGTGTAAGGATCCTTTTTGATAAGAAAATTAATCGGAATTTTTCTATATTTTCTACAGAAAAAAATGTCAGAATCTGACAAGCTTTTCTTTAAGAAAACTAGTCAGAATTTGACCAGCTTCTCTATAGAAAATTTAGTAAGAATCTTACTAACTTTTCTATAGGAAAAGTAGTCAGAATCTGACTAGCTTTTTTATAGGAAAAGTAGTCAGAATCTAACTGGCTTTTCTATGGAAAAAGCAGTCAGAATGCGACTATCTTTTCTATAGGAAAAGTAGTCAGAATGCGACTAACTTTTCTATAGTAAGAATAGTCAGAATCTGACTAGTTTTTCTATAGGAAAAGTAGTCAGAATCTGACTAGTTTTTCTATAGGAAAAGTAGTCAGAATCTGACTAGTTTTTCTATAGGAAAAGTAGTCAGAATCTGACTAGTTTTTCTATAGGAAAAGTAGTCAGAATCTGACTAGTTTTTCTATAGGAAAAGTAGTCAGAATCTGACTAGTTTTTCTATAGGAAAAGTAGTCAGAATCTGACTAGCTTTTTTATAGGAAAAGTAGTCAGAATATAACTAGATTTTCTATAGGCAAAGTAGTCAGAATCTGACTAGATTTTCTATAGGAAAAGTAGTCAGAATTTGATGAGCTTTTCCATGGGAAATGTAGTCAGAATCTGACTAGCTTTTCTTCAGGAAAAGTAGTCAGAATCTGACTAGCTCTTCTATAGGAAAAGTAGTCAAAACCTGACTAGCTTTTCTATAGGAAATATATTCAGAATCTGACTAGCTTTTTTATAGGAAAAGTAGTCAGAATCTGACTTGCTTTTCTATAGGAAAAATAGTCAGAATCTGACTAGCTTTTCCAAAAGAAAAGTAGTTAGAATTTGACTTGCTTTTCTATAGCCGAAAATTGCTTTAAAGAAGAAAATGAACTGCTTTCCATTTGTTTAGTTACCAAAGGATTATAAAGGATTATATAGGATTTTTAAGGTTTTTTTTTAATTTAAGGAGATAAAGATACCAACGTTTTTAAAGGACTATAAATCTCTCCAGAGAATTTCAAATGATATTTTTATTTAATGAGATATAAATACAAACGTTTATGAAGTAAGACCATTCGTAAAAGTTGAAGAACTAATAAAAAAGATGAAAATTAAATTTCAAGAAAAAAATATAAAGAAATTAAAAATGAAATATGAAACTAATATACTGCTAATAATGATTAAACGATTTTTCTTAAACTTTTTTTGTACATTTAACTTAATATGTTTTTTCGTGGTTTTTAACATTAAAAAAGAAAATTTTAATTAAATGAAAATATGCTTAGCTTTTCTTTTAATAATTTTGGCACCATGTACCATTAATCCTGGTTGTTTTTTCTTCATGTGAATGTTGTAGTTCGACAGAAAAAACAAACAAATTAATTAAACTAATGATAATAAGAAATAATGTTACGATTTTTCACAAAAAAAAAAAAGAAATAGAAAATACAAAATGCTGAATATGAAATTTCTTTGTTGTGCTTTAAAATTAATAAATTAAATTTAAAATAATGTATTTTTTATGATATTGTTTTTTTAAGAATTTTGCACAATCCCTTTAAATACAGCAATTTTAACTTAAAGCCAATAAAGGTTCTTCTTCAATATCTTTTGCCACCGTTGTTGGTGATGAGGTGGCTTTTTTCTTATATTTCTTTTGTTGTAGTTTTGTTTTGGCCAACTTTGTTTTTGACTTACTAGTGTGTTTGGGTTTTTTCAATTTCTTTTCCTCGGTAGCTTTTTCCTTATCTAATAGCTCTAGTTGTTCGAAAATATTTTTCGGATGAGGATGTGAGGCTGGTTTTGTGGAATTCTTTGCTTGATAGACAACCACAAAGTGTGAGAAGGCAGTATCGACTGGTGTATTTATATCGGCAAAATCACGGAAATGAGCAAATTGTTCTTCAGGATAAGTATATTTCTGTACAAAATCTATGCTGTCCTCCGGATGATAGGGCATTTCTTCTTCAGGATAGAATGTGCCACCACGTATTACACCAAAATCTCCAGAACCCAAAATACTATGATCAAAACCAGCTGCTCTTTGATTGGGGGGCAGACCGGGTCCTAAATTACCTTCGGGTCTGCCTTCCGCATATTTGGGTACTATGGGAGCATCTGATAGAGGAAAATAAGGACGAGAGTGTCCTAGTGGTGGTGCCTCCCTGTAAAAGGGTGGATAGTAATTTTGTGCCGCTTGTGAATGAGAATCGATGGAGCTAACACGTGCTGCACTGGAAACATCTGATCTGGCTATATATCTTGCATTAGGTAAAGGACGAAATTGTTGTGTAGAGGATGGTTCATGAAATTGACGCTCTTGAGAGCGTAATATAGTTATAGGACCAAAATCATTAGGTTCCATTAGCATATCTGAATCTTCCTCGGGAAATTCATCTGCAAGTATAAAAAATTTAAGGAAAATATTAAATTGAGAACGTTATTATCTCTATTATCTAGCGAAATAAATTAAATTAACATTATCTATTTGTAGTGACCTTTTAAGCTCATTCACTTTGCTTAAGTAAAACTAATTAACCTGTCAAGCTTTACGCCCCCCTTGTTAAACAAATTGTTTTTCATATTCTAAGTAATTTTCTAATTGTTTAAATCTATTTACCTAAGAGTAATCTAATGTCCATATAATTTATTTACTTTTTTATTTAGCCGCTCAACAACACTTTTAAGAGTCATGTTAGATCATCACATTTGCTGTAGTTTATCATAAAGTATTTCTTTTGTTTTATTAATTTATTCTATTTGTTAACTAACCGTGCATAATTTTTTTAAGTAAATTATTTTGTATTTTATATATTTATACCCTTGTCTTATTATTTCTTCATTAAGAACTTTTTTCTTATAAACAATAGCTGATTGTTTTTCTATATTTATGTTAGAATTTGCTCATGTGAATGTATTGTTTAATGTTTTTGTAATGATGATAATTAATTCTTTATAGAATTATTTTTTAATGTGATTTGCTAAATTTAACCAAAAGTGCTTAGAATAAATTAGCAGTTAGTAAAGAACAATGAAAATCAAGGTTAAAATATGTTAAGAATAATGTTTTTTTAGTGTGTCATGATGATGTTTATATTGGTAGAATAAAATATTTTCTTTTGGAGGATGCGAGTGATGACTTCACTTGATGAGATTTTATTTAAACATCTTTAACAAAAGAACAATAACTTTAATATAAATATTTGAAAGCAGTGAGTGGCAAATCTACATATGTATACATACAAGCTAAAAATCAGCAAAAACATACTTTTAAGGCGGTCGTAGTTTTCAAATATTTAACCTATAGTTAAATATTTAGTTTAGTTATTTAGTTCAAAAAGCTTAAAGCTCAATCCATATTTTGTAGATGATTTCTGGCAGTAATTGTATAACATTCTAAAACACTAATACATTGTGAAAAAAATAATAAAATACCACCTCTCAATAGTAGCTGATTTGTCTATAACTATAACTACTGTATATAACTGATCGATCAGACCGTTTTACTAATTAAACCAACCGACAAAAAAAGAAAAAAAATCGTTAGACACGAACCGGATGATATTCTTCTGATAATATTAATTTAAAGGAGAAAACCTGCATTTTTGGTTTTTCATAAAAAGATCCAGTGATCTTTTTAAAGGAATTGGAAGTTTTAAAAAGTACATTTTTCAAAAAATATTTTAAAAGTTCTGGCAAAGAGAAAATATTTTTATTTGCTCAAATTTGTTCTCTTTTACAATTTCTGTCACAAACATGCAAACTTGACAGACTGTCGATAGTTTTAACGTGAGCACCTGCCGTGTCGGCCTTATCTCACGGTGGTCTTTTTCATCCACAGGGTAGACTTGAGAACGGTCTATCATCGCCCCTTTGTCTTCAATGAAGACTCAGGTGGCAATTTTTGCACATTGGCTATGACCGGTACCATGCGCAAGTACTTTGCTGGAGTACTCGAGCTATCTAATCTCTTGCCAAAGTAGTCACGTTGTAAGACAACCACACGACTGTGGCTCTGTTGATTCGGCAACAGCACCTAGAGACGTAACCGGTGGACCGAAGCACGATCCATTAATAAGCCGTAGACATCGTTCTTACTCACAGTGACACGCTGTGGCAAGTCGTATATGAACAGAGTAAACTCTGAACATATCTGGACAAGGAAGGAAATTAATTGGTATCACTTGTATATGATACCTTTCATCCATCATCATTCAACCCAGCACACATCTCATTTATTCGACACATTCATAGAGAAAAACATACGACACACTCATTTAGGTATACGGGTGGACGAGTCCCGTATACCTCTACATTCATTCTGTATCATATACAATTGACACCAACTCATTTCCAACGCTTAGTCCAACAGTCACTCCTCTGTGGGGTATCTTTTGATTTTCGGCAACAGCACCGAACTCTTATCCAAATGCAAACTTGACAAGTAAAGAAACAAACCTAATGTCAAATATGATGTCAAATGAACAAGAAGAATTGAAAATATTTTGTATTCTTTTTATTTTATACCGCCAGGATAAAATCTGCTAAAAATGTTTAGTAGAATTTTTATCCTTTAAAATCTATTTAAATTATTAATACTATTTTTCCAAAAAAAATTGAGACACATTTTTTACATCTTTTGATCCTATTAGAATAAAAAAATAACACAAAATATTTTACAACTCTTCTTGTTAGTTTGACATCAAATTTGGCATTGCTTGATCAGTAGAAGTATTTTATTTTTTTTTTTTTAAAGGTAATTTTTAAAACTTCTAAGTTCTTTTAAAAGGACACAGAATCACCATATGAAAAACTAAAAACGTAAATTTTAAATTTATATTTAAATTTATATTATCAGACTTATATCGTCGGGTTCGTGTCTAATTTTAAGTATCAGACAGTGTTATCAGTCCATCTTGCTGAACTGATAATTAGTAAAATGTTATTTCGATAAACGAAAACATCAACTTTTTGATCAGAATATATCTCTTGATTTACAAGACAAGTCACACAATTGGACTTCGAGAAAATAATACAGAGATGCATGATCAATAAAAAAATACTGAAAACCTAATAATACTATATTATAGTTGAGGACTTGCTAATATGTTACCAATATATGTATTTCTAGTGAATGATCAAGGACACCAATTCTCCAAATATTACAATGATATTAGTGATTAGAACATCTAGAAGAAACAGGATCCTCTCCCCAGTTTTTATTCTTTAAAATTTTATTTTATGTATCGACACTAGAGTGACCGCAAAAATTTGATGTTGAAATCTTGTTAGTCTTAACTCCACAAAATGATTTCCTTTTCTAAATATTGAGTTAGCAAAAATTTGACGCGATTAATAAACGTTAACATGTGCCACTACACTCTCAAAGTTTGACCATCTATCTATTGACCATAAATCCAGGGTATTTATGGTCAATAGATTAGGGAATAAAGCAGTGAATAAAATTAGGTCAATAACTCTTATATTTAAGCTGTACCTGCGATTTGAATTCTGCAAATTTCGCTAATAACTATTTTTTGTAATATTTAGAAAATATGTCCTAATTCTTTACTTTTATACATTTTAAACAAAATATTTACGAAATATTATCTGTCAAATAATATTAAATGTGTCCGTGTAGTTATGTATAAATCGAAATACTCAAAGGTTTAAAGCTTGGAGGTGAAAGGTCAAATTTAGAAATATTTGGAAATTCTCATTAAAACATGTTGAAATATTATATATTTGTTTGCTATATTTTCTAAAATTACATAAATTTATAATAGGTAGTCCGATATTTAAAATAACAATAAAATATATTAAAATTAACCCTTTAAAGCATTTGGGTCCAATATATTCATAAAATTCAAATAATCAAATAAAAATATCGGACCATATATTGTAAAATATATAGCAGAAATCATTGTTCTAAATCACATTTACTACTCTGATGATCAATAGAAAGCAAGAAAAATTCTTCTGTAAGGAAATCAATTGTTAAAGGACGGCTCTCGATAGTAATCGAATAATCTTTAAAAATGGATCTGTAGTTTGTACAGATTCTGTGTTGATGGTTATATTATAACATAATAAATACTTTGTACGATCTATTTTATTACTAATGTTATACATTATTTAACCCTGACTCACTTCTATTTACCCTAAAAGCTTATATATGTATATAAATTACAACTATTTATATATATGATGAAAAATTATTATACCTTCAGCTATATTGGACAATTAGTCAAATTATTCTATAAGTTCTATTTAATTATTTAAAAAACAATTTATCTTACACAGTTAAATATAAAAATAAAATACTTTTAACAAACCTTAAAAATTAACATATTAAAAAACCCCTATTGCTGCTGATATACAAGTACCTTTTTTGCAAGAGATTCTAGTTGTTTATTGTTTTATAGCCCTGCATTCTTACACGACTGGCCACTATGTGAACCATTAATTCAGAGCGGGGGATTTTATGAAATATGAATTTTTTAAATTAATTTAATGTGATATAGATTAATGGATACACTTTACATATAGTGTTAGACTTCATTAAAGTTTATCTGAAATATTACAAACCCTTAACCTAGCAAAACCTTTAGCATTATTGCTATTTAATAGCAATTCTCCCAATCACAAGAATATCAGAGTGACTGACTACAAAAAAAGTTGAATGTTAATACGTTCAGCTTATTTGCAAATCGTGACATGTTTTGAACTATTTATGAGAATAACAATAAATTTGTATTCTATTTAAATACAGAAAAAGAATTATGCGGAAATCTAAGAATAAGTAAATATGGTCAATAGTAATCAATAGAATCATTAAGTTCTTTATTTTTCCCTTTTGAAAAAGAATATCTTGTGTAAAGAAAACAAGTACAATAAAATGTGGACAAAACGTTATTTAATGCATTTTTATAAAAACTTGAAGTCAAACTGCTAACAATAAATGAAGCATGAAATTTACATACATGTGAGTCACAATACAAAATACATTACACTGGATGGATGACAGCAATGAATGACATGAATGTGCTTAAAATGTATTGAAAAAAATAGTAGTTTTTTGCAAAATATATTGAAAATAGTAACCAAAAATGCGTAACATAAAAATTTTAAATTTTTTTCTAGACTATAGACGAGACTATAGACTAGACTATAGACTAGACTATAGGCTAGACTATAGACTAGACTATAGACTAGACTATAGATTAGACTATAGACTAGACTATAGATTAGACTATAGACTAGGCTATAGATTAGAATATAGACTAGACTATAGACTAGACTATGGACTAGACTATAGACTAGAATATAGACTAGACTAGAATATAGACTAGACTATAGACTAGAACATAGACTAGACTATAGACTAGACTATTGAATAGTCTATAGACTAGACTATAGACTAGACTATAGGCTAGACTATAGGCTAGACTATAGGCTAGATTATAGACTAGACTATAGACTACACTATAGACTAGACTATAGACTAGACTATAGGCTAGACTATAGACTAGACTATAGCCTAGACTATAGACTAGACTATAGACTAGACTATAGACTAGACTATAGACTAGACTATAGACTAGACTATAGACTAGACTATAGACTAGACTATAGACTAGACTATAGACTAGACTATAGACTAGACTATAGACTAGACTATAGACTAGACTATAGACTAGACTATAGACCAGACTATAGACCAGACTATAGACCATACTATAGACCAGACTATAGATCATACTATAGATCAGACTATAGATCAGACTATAGACCAGACTATAGACCAGACTATAGACCAGACTATTGACTAGACTATAGATTATACTATAGACTAAACTATAGACTAGACTAGTCTAGACTAAAATATAGACTAGGCTATAAACCACGCTATTAACTAGACTAAAGACTAGACTATTTACTTAACTATTGATTAGACTATAGTCTAAAATATAGACTAGTCTATAGGCCAGAGTATAAACTAGACCATAGACTAGACTATATTTTTTGAAGTGTTTGTTTAACCCCTTTATCAAAGTTAAATGTCGAGTATATGCGACATTCGAAAAACTGTCACCAAGAAGTATCTCCAATATTTTTTATAAATATTGTTTTGTAAAATGTCTTCTTACACTTATAACAATACAATATAAATTCGTATAGTTCGATCAAGCAAAATATTATTATTTTTTTTGTTTTTGCTATTAAATGAAGCTGTGTTTTATATGTTGTTAAAAAGCACTTTTTCAAAAGTAGTCATCAGTGATAATTTCCTCAACCTGATTTAAAAATACTTTAAAAATATGGAAGATCGTTCAAAATCTCAATTATATACACTCAAAAAATGCCTTAAAACAAAGTCTAATGTAAAGTTGAATATATTCGACAAAACCACAGAAAGGGTAAAAGAAATGGTTTCATAGTTTGTGCGTCTTGTTTTCTTTTATAATGCAACTCACTTCTATTAAAATCATATTTTGTAAAATAGTTAATGTTCTATTTAAGCAATAATGATGCAAATCTTAATACTGTCATATAAATTGAATATTATTAATATAATAATATAGTAATATAAATCGTGATTTTCTCAAAGTAATAAAACAAAAAACATACCGCTATCAGAAAAGACAGACAAATATGTTTAACGGTATAGCACGGCAAAGTATAACAACACCCAACCCTAAACGCTGTCTAGCAAAAAGAAATACAAATGTCAATATTTCATTTCAAATTTTGCTAAAATAAAATTTTCTTAAAAGATTTATTTTTTGAACATTTAAAAGATAAAATTTTTCTGCACGTTTTTCACATATGACTGGTTAAACTAAACAAATTTCAGTGTTGTGGCTAAAACCAGCAAAATTCTAACTAAAAGTCAAGGTGTTTTGTATTTCATCGATGCTTCTCTAGTATATAAACTTATTACGATAAGTATTTTATTTATAATTTAGTACTATATAGTCTTTAACAAAATAAAGAATATTACAAAATTAATCTTGACATTAAATACGCCACCCTATAAGTCAATATAATAAAAACATTTATAAGCAACAATAACAACATTAATATCTAAAGGCAAAACAAAAGACTTGGAAACTAAACTTGGTTTTTCACAGTAGAAGCTCACATACTTAGTACATGTGATGGTAACAAGGACAAATTTATGCATTTAGCCGTGAGGAAACATGGTTATTTTTTTCTATATTTCAAAAAGAACAAAAAATTTATAAATAAATAAATACTTTAACTAAATATAAATGTGTTTAGAATTTTTAATGACATTTAAATGTAACTTTGTAAGGTATTTACGTGAACCACAAGAACAGACTTTTTGGAAGAGTACAAAACTGATTGTCATTATTGGCAGAGTTGAAAACCCTTGCGCCCGGCCGAAGGCCGGCTATCCACCACAAATTCGTAAGGAGTTGGGAGTTATTTCACTTCTGTTGGGAATTATTTCATTGGAAGTTATTTTACACAAATAGATTCTTCGACTTGGGAATAATTTCATATTTTTTGGGA
>NC_060951.1:40235965-40237997 GCF_022045245.1 Lucilia cuprina | reverse complement strand
TAGACTATAGACTAGACTATAGACTAGACTATAGACTAGACTATAGACTAGACTATAGACTAGACTATAGACTAGACTATAGACTAGACTATAGACTAGACTATTGGCCTCTTCAAGCCAAAATTTGTAACGTTATTCGGATAAATCGTAAAAATCGACATTGACAAAAAAATTGCCAGTTTCCGGTGTAGATGTAAGGTATCGTATAGTCGAGCAAGAATAATGTCAATTTAAAGAGTTATTTGTTTAGAGCTAAAAAGGCTACTGTTTCTCATATCTAAAAACTATTTAGTTGAAAAATCTGAACATCTTTCAGTGTTTTTATAAGACAATTATCTTCAGCTGAAATATTTTTTTGCATGATTCTTATTCAAGGAGTGGCTTTGAAAACCTAAAAAAACACTTCAAACAAACAATCAAACTAAATGAATGGCATTTGCTGATATTTTAAGTGATTTAGTAGTTTTTAAGGCATTTTAATAATAATAAATAATAATTGAAGATAATCTTTAAAAATATTCAAAATTGAGGTATCATTTGCCTTATTCAACATTCACACTTAGAAAAACAAATTGTGCATACAAAAATTAATAATATTTAAACATAACAAATCTACATGATTTGCTATAATTATTTGTTTATGTTTCATTTTGAAAAAAAAATTTTCGAAAAAATTAATGATTATTTTGTATTCAATTTAAGTTTCTGTTTTTCTTTGTCTGAACAAGGTTAAGGTTAATTTGTGTATTGTACAAGTTAAACACAATATTTTCCAACTCCATATACCAACATTCATACATAGTTGACGTTAAACGTCTATATTTAAAAATCGTATCATGTGCGTCAACAATTAGTAAACACTTGCATTTTAAAGCATTTAAACAGCCAAAATGTATTTTAACGTTAAAACCTACTATATCATTTAGTTATTTAGTTAACGAAAAAATTTAGCCCCACTAAAAAAAAAAACTATTATTCAGTTCACGCATTGCCTAAGACAGCTATTAAATTGGTTTTGTTGCCATTTTTTGTTTTGTGTGCAGATACTTGGAACCGAGAAAAAATCTAAATTATACCATTGGTTTTTAGTTAAAATTTTAGTAATTTTTTTTTTTTTTTGCTTGTGCTTAAATACCAAATCAATTATATATGCAGTGTTATTATTTAGTTTGTTTTCTAATTTGTTTAAATTACTGCATGCCTTTGTGTATTGTTTTAACGATCAATTAAAAAATCTAAACTCATTTTTGAGAAGAAAAAATCTTTTGCAAATGATTGATTTAAATTGTTAACTTGAGTTTTATTACCATGCAAAGTATATGATTGTACAAAAGGGGTAAAGTAATATTGTTAAAGTCATGCAGTTGAGTTTGAGTGTTACATTTATTTTTCTTTAAAATTTTTTTTGTTTTGATTTTCTTAAAGTTTTTGTATCATTTACGAACTAATCCTTATAGTATATAACATAAATATTTATATATCTTTCTATTTTTAAAAGAACTAATAATAACTTAAGTGCAACGAGAGTAATTTAGTCGATATTAAGGTCAAAAAGGGTCCAGCCTAATGCAAAACGATTTTTTAACATATAACATTATACAAGTAATGCGTATTTAGTCTATAGTATCTGTAGTCTAGTCTATAGTCTCGTCTATAGTCTCGTCTATAGTCTAGGCTATAGTCTAGTCTATAGTCTAGTCTATAGTCTAGTCTATAGTCTAGTCTATAGTCTAGTCTATAGTCTAGTCTATAGTCTAGTCTATAGTCTAGTCTATAGTCTAGTCTATAGTCTTGTCTATAGTCTAGTCTATAGTCCAGTCTATAGTCTAGTCTATAGTCCAGTCTATAGTCTAGTCTATAGTCTAGTCTATAGTCTAGTCTATAGTCTAGTCAATAGTCTAGTCTATAGTCTAGTCTATAGTGCAGTCATAGTGTAGTCATAGTGTAGTCATAGTGTAGTCATAGTCTAGTCATAGTCTAGTCATAGTCTAGTCATAGTCTAGTCATAGTCTAGTCATAGTCTAGTCATAGT
>NC_060951.1:40234149-40235865 GCF_022045245.1 Lucilia cuprina | reverse complement strand
AGACTAGACTATAGACTAGAATATAGACTAGACTATAGACTAGACTATAGACTAGACTATAGACTAGACTATAGACTAGACTATAGACTAGACTATAGACTAGACTAGGCAAAAGTCTAGACTATAGAATATACTTTATATAAACTTTATTTACCAATAAGCCAATTAAAATCGCAACATCCCACTGTGCACAATCAACACTTAAGCTTTAATCAACCTGAAATAAATTGATATTTAATTTAGCTTGGTCTTTCAGAATTATCAACGAATTTTAACCAAAAATATTTTAGCGCCGTTTAAAACTAAAACAGCATAAAATTAAATTCAAAATTAAATAAATGAATGAATACTGGAAATCAAATACAAAAACCACCAAAGTTCAGATATCAAATGATTTATTAAAATATTTAAAATAAATTTGCTTGACTTTGCATTTCTTGTTTTATGTAAACTAATGTGTTTTTCTGTTTGTTTGTCGAGCCGACAAAGTGACCATAAATATGCAAATTTCTTGACAATAAAAACAAAATTAAAAAAACAAACAAATAAATAAAAAAAGACAAAAAACTTTTTGTAATATTTTTAACAAAATATTAAATAAATAAAATATTAATTTTGTAAAACTTTTGATAAAATTTATTGATTTTTAGCTATTAGTTGCATTATATCTCAAACATGAATAGTTTAATTTATTTGTTTTTGGGAGAATTTATATTGAAAAGAAACCATTTTATAATTATGACAGTTATTTGATTGATAATCTAAAAAAATTGAATTTTACAGACATTTCACTTTCATTATTTTTAAACTTTTAGAAGGGTTAATAATTTTTATATTTAGCATAATTAATTATTTTGCTTGAAATTAATGAAATGAAAAAATTAAAACATGTATGTGTGTAGTTTTAAAATAATAATTAACTTTAGAGGATTCCCTAAATCAAAAGTTCGATTTATGTATATAATGTGTTAATGTGTTTTTTTATGTTACTACCATCATGTTTTTAGGCCAATATTTTCCTTGGAATCAAGTAATTATTTGGTTTAAAATTAACCTTAAAAGTATTTCGAAAGGAAATTTTGTGTTTATTCGTTATTTGAAAAATCATTAATTATATTTGTTATTATAAATTAGATTATTACTATAGAAAAATAATATATGTATGTTTGCTGTTAAAAAAATATATTTAATTATTTTTAACATAATGTATAAAAGATCATTTGAAAGCGATGTTTTGCTATTAAGTTAAAACATACACGTGCCAATTTTAGAATTTAAATAAAGTTTTAATTAGATTTTTTGTATAATTTAAAAGAGGTTAAGATTTAAATCTGTTAAGAATTTAGCATAATTACTGTTTTATACTTGAATGTTAATTGAAGTTTAAATGTTTTTAATGAAAACTAACAGCATTATTGTGTGAACTACAGTAGTAAAAGTTCTTAAAGGTTGATAAAGTAGTTAAACGTAAAAACGTGTGTATATTAGAGTGGCGTCTGAAAGGAAAAATTTTAGTTTTCAAATGTCTTATGGAAGATAATGAAAAAAAACTATACGTTTTTAAAATAACAAGGATATCACTAGAATATCTCTAGGATATCTCTAGATTATGACTAGACTATGACTAGACTATGACTAGACTATGACTAGACTATGACTAGACTCTGACTAGACTATGACTAGACTATGACTAGACTATGACTAGACTATGACTAG
>NC_060951.1:40214101-40234049 GCF_022045245.1 Lucilia cuprina | reverse complement strand
GTCTATAGTCTAGTCTATAGTCTTGTCTATAGTCTAGTCTATAGTCTAGTCTATAGTCTAGTCTATAGTCTAGTCTATAGTCTAGTCTATAGTCTAGTCTATAGTATATATCCAGGACTAAAGCATAATCTAAAGTCTGGTAGTCTATCCTATTATCTAGCCTATGGTCAGCTCTTTATTTTAGTCGATATTCTTTTCTAGTCATGTACTAACCATTGTGTTCATTGTCTAGTTAAATTTTATTTTGCCACTTAGCAGAGTTATCTCCAACGCAATGTCATAATGTCATTAATGTATTTTGTTATTGTTTTCATATATATTGTCCCACTGTGCCTTGTAAAATGTTTATCTTACACATATTAAATCACATTACAAGCTGACTTCAAAAATATATTTTATTATTTTTAGTTTTTAAATACTACCACGTATTTTTTGAAAACATTAATCAAATAATTTGGTAATTAAAAAAATAACAAGCTGATGTGGTCTGTTGATGATTGGAGATTAGTTTTTTTTTTCATTTTGGCAATTTTAGTTTTTGTTTTACGATAAAACAAAACTTGGAAATTTGAAAAAAAAACATAAAATAAAACTAATCAAATGAAACAAACGTAATAAAATGCGTAACATTTAATTGGTGGAGCTAGTTTTGTAATCGATTAGTTTTTTCTTCTCAATTTCTGCTTCGAAAAATGTTACACAATTTTTTTCGTAGATTTGTTTGGTTTTATTTTAATTTAATTATTTTGTTTTCTTATACTAATTATGAACAAAAACAATTAAAAACTTAAAATTAATAAAGAAACGTCTGTTTAGTTATTGAAGTCAAAAAGAAAAAAATTTCAAGTTCAGTTTTAATTGCATAATCTAGTTTCAGTTTTCATGCCCAAGCAATAATTTTAAAAATTAATTTTTTTTGTTGTACTTGCATTTTTGTTAAATTTATGTCATATTTGCTTATGTGTAATATATTTTAAGCATTTTTCTTGCCCATTGATTAACTGTGTTAATAATACTTTATTTCTTTTTGTTTATTTATAATATAAAAACTTTTTTGTCTTTTTTTTCTTTTATAGCACAAAAATATTGTTTTATTTACTATATATTACTGCTATTTTTAACACGGTTTACAGTGCTTTACAGTTTTTAATTTACTTGTAAAAAATGTTAGTTTTATTTAATTTTTCAACTTTCTTTATTTAACTTGTTTTTCAGTTTATAAGTTGTTAACTCCTATGTAAGAGTTTTTCAATACCCTACACCACTTTTGTGGGGATGGTATTTATGCTGATGTATGTAACTCATTGAAATATTAGTTCTATACTTCAAAGTATGCCAATCGACTCAGGATAGTTTTCTGAATCGATTAAGCTATGTCTGTCCTTTTGCCTGTCAATCGGTCTGTCTGTCCGTCCATGTAAACATTGTAATCAAACTGCAGGTCGCAATTTTCAAGATAATTTGATGAAACTTCTTTTGGAACAAGGACGAAGTCTGTTGAAAATGGTAAAAATTGGTACATTATTTTTCGTAGTCCACATACAACTGTACCCCCCGAAAAGGACATTTCTGTATATAATTATGATTTATATTCTAGTATCTCTTCCAAAATAAGCACAACTTATTTTTTTGCAAGTCCATATATCGGGTTGCTTTGAGCCTAGCCCCATTCCCCTTAAGAATATGATTTAAAAATCAACATAATTAGAAATAAGGGCAAAAAAAAACAATTTAAAGGCTAAGGACTATTATTAAAAACAAATCTTATTTTTTACACACTTTTTACTGGTGTAAGGTATTACATGGTCGGATAAGCCTGACTATAAATTCTTACTTGTTTTTCTTTGAGAAACATGCAGACAACAGACAGTATGTCTGATAGTCAGTCAACAACATCTACTTATTTTTTGTACTGTTGCCGTACAAGATCAACAACATTAAATGTTATGATCATCGTCATCATCATCATGATCACCATTATTAAATTTTCTTTTCAACCAATTTCAGACAGTAGTGACATCGACCACTTTCTCCTTTAACATGCATGACATTTTTGTTGTTGTTTCATACATGTTTTTGGTGTTGTTATATCCAGTTTTTCTTATAAATTATATTGAACTTGCAAAACTGCAGTGTTTATTAGTAGTAAAAAATTTTTGTAATAAAAAATTTATATTTAAAAATGTATTAAACTCTTCTAATAATTTATAGCTTATTATCTTCACCAACGTATTTTGTGAATAGACATGACAAAACATGTTCTATTCATGAAAGATTATTGGTTATTATCTCCAAGTCTTATTACTGACTAATCATTATTATGAAATATTTCGATCATTGAATTAGTCTGAACACAGATTGAGTCTTAATTAATAGTCATACGAACTATGCTTGATCATAGTATGATTATCAGTAAATATAATCTGATTAAAATCTATCTATAATTTTGTCATAGCCTAGTCATTAACTTGTCATATGTTAATTATAACTAGAACAATGTACTACAACTACTACTGTACTACGTTTATTACTTAGTCTTAACATAGATTTATTGTGATTTTATCATAATTTAGTCTTAATTTTTAAGCATACGAACAAAGTTTGATCATAGTATGGTCATATCTAATGTAATGTGATCACAATCTAACCATAATCTTGTCACAGCCTAGTCATACCGAAAACTCAGTCAATATCATAATCTATTCTATCGAAAATTTCAATGTTGTCTGGACATAGTCTAAACCTAAAAAAATCATGGTCACAATTAACCAAAAAAAGTTTGTTACTTTCAATCATAGTTTCCTAAAGACAGTAACTTATTTCAAATTATGAATTGGATTATAAACCCTATATTCATTACTATAATATTATATCGTAAAATATTTTTATAAACAAATAATTAAAATATTATTTTATTACTCACCATTTTTCTTATCATCTTTTGTCTCCACTTTACCCTCGGTATCCTTTGAGGGTTTCGCTTGCACGGCATTTATTATTAAAAATAAAAATAAACCAAAATGCAGTATTTTTGATTTTGGCAACATTGTGTTTAATTAATTTTGAAATAATTATACAATACTATATAGGAGGCTAAGGGGAGAAAACATGTATAAAAATATAAAAGTAGAAAAGAACACTGGAAAAATATGAAAAATTTATAAATATATTATTATTTAATTTTGAAAACAAAAAACTTCATTAAAAGCATTATCTTCTTTAATATTTTTATAATGGAACTAAAATTTGTATTTTCTTTTTCTTTGCAGGTAAATATCGTTTTATATAAATGCTACAGTATTTAATACATTTTAAGGTAAATTAGTTATTAAAATTTAATTTAACAAATAAAAAACACAATTTAACTTTACCATCTGCTTTTATGATAATAGTTCGGTACTTTTCGAAAGACTTTTTCAATTTCTTTTGCTTTAACAATATCTGTTTGGCCTTTTTTCCTCTCGATTGAGGTTTTTTGGAATGCTAACCAATTTTAAATCTATGTCTCATTAAACTTTCAAAACTTTTTGCATTTTAATGATAGTTCATGTTGGATTTTTTGAAAACATTTAGTTATTTTCTAACGTAATTCTAATTAGTACTAAAGATAAGTTTTAGATAGAAAAGTGGCCACAAGATTTATCTAAAGTGAAGTTTAATGACAAAAAATCTAATTTGAATAAATTCAATTTTTATTATTTTAGAAGACATCTTGGAAGATTTCAAACTCTATTTGTATATATGTATATTGGAAATCAAAAGTATTCAATAGAGCAGAATATTTGTTATAATTCCTGAACTTTATCAAAACACTTTATTCGATCCTCAATCAGTCAATTTAGCAATGTCTTTCCGTATATCTTTTGTAAACAAGATAGGGTCTAATTAGAATGACTAATTAGAATGTTGTCATGTCGATAATGCCACAAATATTATATTATAATCATCTGGTATTGAAAATGATCAAAATCGAATCCAGCTTTGGTCCTAGTTCCCATAACCTTTCACTTTTTTCTACATATTTTTTGTCTAGGATTATTTTAATAAGTATTTAAAAGGATTCTTGATAGAACATATCCAAATCATCCAAGGAATCTTTTTTTGGTTCTATAATAAATTAATACTGCATGTGCAGTTTAAGCTTATGCTCAATCCAACCCAGCAAAAACAAAACGAAGTACTTTTAAAAGAATTCCATTTATCACCACTTCAAAAGTAGCACTAAGTTTATTTGGTTTACCTTCTGTGGAAATGATGTTTACTGACGTCCAAAAAATGGTATGAGGATCGGCCCATAATTAAACCTTACCCCCAGTTCATAAGGTCCCTTTCAGAATATTACTATAATGCTCATTACTGGCTACAAAAATGTTAAACAACATAAAAGTGTTTTATTCTAACCAAAGTCTCCCTGACAAATTGTTTGAGGATTGGTCCACAACTGGTCCAACTCTCCATATAAGGCTCCATTTAAAAAATGACTAACTGTCATAACTAGCATAAAAGTATAAGTAGAGCGTTAAAACTCAACCAAAATCTAGGTAAAAGAAATCTGTTTTCTCAATGAGTATAATATTTATTGTTAAAAAAGAATAAATTTTCATACAATATATAAATTTTTGATAGGTGTTTGTGAATAAGAGCATTAATAAGAATAGTATAAAATAACTGACCAATTCACAATCGGTATTGTAGGGTTGTATGTAGTAATATTTTTATATTTTTATTATACAAACTACAATGATAAGACAGCGATTGTATATTGAATAAATATATTTTTGCAATTATTGCTAAAAATTGCAGTTTTCTCATACTCATGATTTGTACGATATTAATTTATAATTAAAAAAAGATAAAATTTTCATAAAAAATTCTATAAACCTTTGATAAATGTTTATGAATAAGAGCATTAATAAAATAATTGACCAATTCACAATCGGTGTTGTATGCTTGTTTCGTTGTAATGTTTTTATTGATTTGTTTTTGTTGAAACAAATTTTATTTCAAAAATTTTTATGACATACAACTCTACAACGATAAGACAGCGATTGTGAATTGGATTAAAATATATTGTTGCAATCATTGATGAAAATTGCAGTTTTCTCATACAAGCTATGATTTGTTTAATTTCAATTTATTAAAAAAGCCAATTTATTTTTTTTTTAAGAAAATTTTTATAAAAACACTTTGCATCAAAGATAAGTTCCATTGTTCATAGATTTGTTATTCATGAATATGTTTAAAATCGTGGTTTTTCATATGTCAATTGTTTTTTATTCGTTATGTAATGATTTTCTATAATATTTATATTTTTTTATTATTTTTTGAAATTCTTTTAGTTTTTTATCAACATTTCCAAATTTATCAGTTTTTTTCTTTGCAATAAGTTCAGAATATTTAATACATTATTTATCTTACATGTGCAGTAACGCCTTTTATTATTTTATAGGTTTAATTAATTTTTTTAATTACTTGGTTTATATAACAAAAAACATTTTTTTATAAAATTTTAGATTTGTTTATGTTTTTCACAACTTTGTTTATATTTTTTTCTATTTGGGTTTTTATTAGTTCCACAATATAGTTTCTTTATGATTTTTTTTTTGTTTTCTTAACAAAACCAAGTTAAGTAATTAAATATTTATATTTATTTGTAAATAATGAAAATTGTATTATTTTTAGTTGTTTATGGCACGCAAACACAATATATATATTTTTTTGTTAACAGAGTTGATATACCTAAAGGTATGGTTATGGAAGTTTTAATATATAATTTAGATTTATTTAAAACACGGATATTTGATATGGTTTTGTGGTATAGTTTGGAAAAAAATTTATAAATATTAAACCATTGAAAACTTTTGCAATATTATGGTCAGTTAGTTTATAGAAGAAAAAAAAAATATTATTGCACTTTATTTATGATTTTTTTTGTTGATTTTGTTTTAGTAGATTTTATTTATATTTTTGCAAGTGGCTTTGAAAACTACTAGTGCAGAAAATTTAAAGAAATATATATTTCTATTGAATATTGATTTTTTTATTATTTAAACAATATGATTTAATCAATGCTTTTACAACATTTAAACAATAAGAAAATTTTAAAACAATTGCATGTCAAAAATTGTTCAGTAGCCACCTTTTTATACAGTAGTTTTTTTTTGTTTTATATATAAAACATAAGAAGCACTTTTTTCAAGTTTTATTTTTTCTTAAATATTCATAATCACGTTTTAACAACTGCCTTTTTAAATAAATGTTGTAGTTAAATATTTCATGTTTGATTTGTAATTAAAAATTATTTTAATTTTATTATCATAATTATTTAATCTTTTTTGAAAATTATTTTATTTTTTAATTAAATTTTTTAACTAGATTAATATACACACGGAACTTTTTTTGTAAATTAATTTTTTTTTTCAAATTTTTCTTTATTATTTGCTGACCAAGCTGCGATTATCAAACATTTGATTTGAACAAAAATTTAACCATAAATGAAGAAAGCAGCAGCAAAAACACAACAAAAACTGGTTAAGAAACGTATTTCCTTGTATTCAACAACAACAACAACAGCAACTGGAGGCATCAATTGCTGCTTAGGCCTCTATTGCATAATAATGTCTTGAAGTATGTAACACACACACACACATATAAATACATATATCTACTTATTTGACACCAAAGTTTAAACTAAAATTAAAATAATTTTTTCTTTTAAATTTAAACACAAATAAAAATTTCCTTTTAAACGCAACTTTTATAAGTTAATTCAACAGTTTGTTGTTATTTGTGTGGCAGCAACAGCAATAAAACTATACAAATTACACCTTTAACTTGCACTTGTATGTTGCACTTAAGCAAAAAAATCAACAAAAAAAGTCAACGCACGTAATTCTCTTGCAATCTTAGATCAAACACCAAAAAAAAAAATAAAAAAACTCAAAACTTAAACTACCATATATATAAAAAAATATATAAAAATTTTAAACTTAAGTTTAACTTTACGTTTACGTAATTTACGTTAATGTTTCTAGGTTTTGTTCACTTAAAACAACTGCGACGTTGTTTATTATTAATCCGCTTTTACCAAGTGTTAACCACGAATGTTACCAACAATCTGAAATGTGGTTTACTTGCCCCACAATAATAAACTGAAAAAATATCAAACTAAACTTTATAAATTCATACTCTATTAACGTTTAAAAAAGCAAGAAAAACAAATTCTCTTAAATAAATACAAATTTAAACTCATCGCTCTCTTTAGTTTTATGTTTAAAAATGAACCTTTTTTTCTTCTTATAAACAAAACAGCTGTTTTAGTTGTTATGAATGAACTCATAATATTTGTTTATATTTTTTTAGTTATTATGTGTATTTTTACTTTTTTTAAGCCGGCTTTAGCTTGGTCAGCTGTTATTTTTTGTTTTTTTTCTTTATTAAAAACATAAACAAATGCCGGTAGTATGTTTTGGTCGTTACGTTACACACTCTGTTGCCAGAGTTTAAACTTTATTATGAAACCAGTTTTTATTTTCGCTTTTAATTGGTTGTATTCGTTTAACAATTTGACTTTATATTGATGACTTTTTTTCTGTTTCTTTTTGTTGTCTGCTAGTTGTTGTATATTATTTTGGGGAAATACCAATTACATGTTTTTGATTTCAAAGTGAAAATTATTTTTTATTATAAAATTTAAAAGGATTAGAAAAAATTGGAGCATTTTTCATTATATTTTGTATAAATTTGTGATTCATATTTATTTAAAAAATGCAGAACTTTTTTAAATGTTCTAATCAAGTTACTTTCGAATACCCCGATCTGACGTAAAGCATATCTTAGTCAAAGCATTTTGCATCATTTAGATGGGGAGGTAAAACTCATTTCATTTTATTCTAAATTGTTTTACTCAAATATTGCAACATTTGACGAAATGCCCAGCAAAAAACAACTTTCAAAGAAGCGAAAAAGAAGTCGAATTTACTCTATGAAAGTACTGAAATAGACCTGAAAAAGTGATAATTTTAACCCGGGCTTGTCATAGTATGTGCATTTTATTTAATACCAAATTCACTACATCTGAAGTCATTCTCAGGAAGTAGTATTTATGTTATTTTTTGGTAGTTGTTAGGAAGTTTAAATGTAGTATTATAAAATACAACTAATTTGATTCTAATTTGATAAATAAATAATTAACGCATTTATCAATTAACTCCAAAATAAATTTGGTTTAATTAAAAAAAATTCCAAAACAAAAAATATACGTTTAATTTGAAAACAAAAATACGTCTGTCCGTCCATGTAAACATTGTAATCAAACTACAGGCCGTAATTTTGAAGATAATTGAATGAAATTTAGTACATGATCTTCTATTGTCCCTATTGAAAATGGTCCATTATTTCACCTAGCCCCCATACAACTGTACCCCAGAATATGGCTTGTAAACATTGTTATCAAATTACAAGTCGCAATTTTGGAGATAATTCAATGAAATTTGGCACATGATCTTTTATGGTACTGTAGACGAAGTCTATTGAAAATAGTTAACATCGGTTTATAATTTCACCTAGGCCCCGTAGAACTAAACCCGCCAAATACGGCTTTTAAGTTCATAATTATGTTTCATATACTCGTATCTCGACAAAAACCTGCAAAACCAAGTTCTATACTAGTCTTGATGACCCCGATGAACTTTTTATTATAAAGCCTCATTTGACTCTAAAAGCCCCATCAAAATTTTACTTTAATATCCACAGTTTTATTAAACAGTAAATGGCTTTAGTATATCTGAGGCAAAGTACAATTCAACATAAATGCTATATTATGATATCTAAGTCACATTTTCTTCGTATACAGGTGTAAGGTATTATATGGTCGGCCTCGCCCGAATATATCTTCTTACTTGTTTTAAATATGCCTTTAAAATATTTTTATTTTTTTGTATTTGAAATTAATTAACAGAATGCATTTTGTATGGAGTCTGTAAAAATAATAAATCGAAATATCTTAATTACACAGATGATTCTAAAACGATTAATCAGTCTAACTGTTGAAAATTCCCTACGATCCGTATGCATAAAAATACAAAATGACTTAACTCTTATAGCGAATTTCATACAGATCGATTCATAAATGAATCTACACTTCATAAAACATCCTTAGTAAATAATTACTGCAACGATAGCTTAAAAATTGTATAAAAACAAAAACAAATCGCAAATTATATTAAAAATATTGCTACGATCGATTCGTAATAAAGACTATTTCAAAAAATGCTTTAAAAGATTATTACTTTCCGTTCTTTAAACATAGTATCTTGATCGCAACTCTTGAACAACAACGCATTTCGAAATTCCAATCTTCAAATAGATTTTTCACCGGCTTCTCATAAAATGCTCTACTGTGAACCGTTTGAGGACTAGCGAATCGTTGCCCATTTCCGCCCATTCTAATCCTTTGGGAATAATTATGGGCTTATGGAAATCATTGACCCCATAATCGTTGTTTTATTTATCGCTAATGAGCTATCATTAAGGCAGTCCAAAATCTACTAAAAATTTTATATTTATGGATGCGCTGCTTACCGATGAAATCATCAGTTAGCTAGTTAGTTAGTTAGTTACTTAGTTAGTTAGTTAGTTAGTTAGTTAGTTAGTTAGTTAGTTAGTTAAAAAAACTGGTCCGACAAATTTATCAATCCGATCGCTATTTGACCCTGGATCCTTTATATCGCATTTATTAAACCGGGTTCCTTCAATTTATGTCTTCTTTACGAATTAATTTTCATTTTAAATATACTTACATATACCTAATGTAGGGTATTAAATTATCGGTCACGTTCAACCTAATTTCTTATTTGTTCAAACTAATCGGTGTTATTCCAGCTACAATCTCTTACTTGAGCTTAACGTTATAAAAACTATTTTAATCCCCTTTTTTATAAAACTCTTCACCTTGCGCTGAAAATATTTTCATACAAATTTTTGAAAATACAAAAAGGAAGGCAAAATACAAAGGGAAGGGATTTACAAAATAACCCCCTAAATTATCAGTAGTTAGTTCACAGCAAAAATTTGGTAATGAATGCATATGATAATAAGTTTTTAACGATATCTATATTTTATCGAAAGAACCTAAGACGTTCAATTAATTTTGTAAAATCTACAAGTTCCTGGAATTCTAAAATTAAATCCATTTAACTGTTAAACAGCTTTCTTAAAAAGTTTAAATTAAATTTAATTTAAAATCATTCCATTTGTTATCTGTTGATTATTTCCAGTAATTTTCTGCAAATATTCCTAAAAATATCCACTTAAATCCATTTAGCAGTAAATCCACTTAAGACTTGCGAATTAAAGAAAAAAATCCCCTAAAACAAGTTTGTTTCTCAAGTCTTTTGTTTTGTTTTTCTACATTATTATGTACATGATCTAATTTTTCAATTATTTCTAATAAATTAAACATTTAAAACAAATTTTCTAACAACCATCCATCATTCTTTTATTAATTGCTAAAGTTCACATTTATTTCTATTTATTTTTGCTATTATAAAAGAATAATTGAAAAAAAAAAAACTAATTAACCTTTTTAACTTCCTGCATGTATTAATCTTATAAATGTTAAAATAAATAGTTTTTTCTTTCACATTCAAAAGATTTCTTAAGTAGCTCTTTAAAAAGATTCTTTGTTTTTATTTAGAGACACTTAACTTCTTATTTAAAAAAAAAAAAATAAACTTTAAAAAGTGTGGGTGTTGTATTTTTCAATTTTATTTAGTCTTTAAGATCTTGATGCACTAAGATTAAAATATTTTATAATTTTTATACCTTAAATGTTAGTTTGTAGTGGAGGAGCTGCAAAAAAATAGCAAACTCATGCCAGAATGTTTAAGTATTTTTTGGTAAATAGTTTTTAAGCTTTGTTGTCGCTGTTTCTTTTTTTAAGGAGTGTTTTTTAAATTATTTTTATATGTTTGTTGTAAGCCATTTTTTATTTTTTAATTTTTGTCTATGATCTATAGTTTTGTGTTGTTCTTTTTTTGTTGTTGTTTATCTATTGTTTAATTTTGTCGATAAATGCTAGAAAAACATCTCAGCTGTCAATTTTGTGTTAGATTAGTGTCAAATGTAACTATTTTTTTTGTTATTGTTGTTGTTGGGATTTAAAGATAACATTTTTGCCAAGTCAAATTTTTAACCTTGAGTTTAAATGTTTATTTTTTTCTTTATAAAAAAGTAAATGATAGTGTTTTACGTGTGTTTTTTTTTAGATACAACTTTTAATAGTTTTAAAGCCTAGGTTTCTTTTAAGGTTTAATGTACGAATATTAGGGAGGTTTTTAAAAAATAACTTCCTTTTCAAAGAAACTTTTTTAGAATATTCACCTTTTACAGATAATTCCTAGGTATAATTTTTGTTTAAATTCTCCAATTATTTTAGAAATTTTTCTAGTAAATTCTATTTAATTGAAAATTTTCTAAAAAAAATTAATTTTTATAGAAAATGTTCGAAAAAATCTTATGTTATAACAAATTTTTGAAAAAATTTCCTTTTAATAGAAAATTTAGGAATAAATTATCATTTTGCAAAAAAAAATTAAAGAAAAATTTTGATAAAATGTTTAATTTTTTTTCTTAAAAAGTTCTGAGACAATTCTCTCTCTCTTAAAGAAAATTTTTTATAAAATTCTACTTTTTATTTAGAAAGTTTTCAAAAAAAAAATTCTTTCTATATAAAATTTTCTGTTTTTAATAGAAAATGTTTGATAGAATTCTCTTTTTCATACCAAACCTTTTAATAAAATTATCTTTTCACAGAACTTAAAAAAACCTCTTTTTATAAAATTATCTTTTAAATACAAAATTTCCGAGAATTCTTTTTTTTATAGAAGTTTTTGGGAAAATTATATTTTTCAGAGAATTTTTTATTTATTTAATCTTTGAGAAAGTTTCTCCTTTTATTTTGGAAGAAACTTTATTTTTTATATAAAAATTTATATTGAATGTTCTCCTTTTATAGAAAATGTTCTGTTTCATAGAAAATTTTCGATAAAATTCTCTTTCTGTAGACAGTTTTCGACAAAAGTCTTTTTAAAAGAATGTTTTGAAGAACTTTATTTTTTTAGACAAATTTTAAAAAGTTCTCTTTTTATAGAAAATGTTCGAGAAAATTCTCTTTTTATAAAAAAATGTTCAAGAAAATTATCTTTTTATAGAAAATTTTCGAGAAAATTCTCTTTTCACAGAAAATTTTCGAGAAATATTTTCTAAATCTAATCTTTTTCTAAATAATTTTTGAGTAATTTTCTTTTTTTATAGAAAATTTTTGAAAAAAATCTCTTTTTATAGAAAATTTTCGAGAATTTTTTTTTTATAGAAAATTTTCGAGAAAATTCTCTTTTTATAGAAAATTTTCGAGAAAATTCTCTTTTTATAAAAAATTTTAGAGAAAATTCTCTTTTTATAAAAAATTTTAGAGAAAATTCTCTTTTTATAGAAATTTTTCGAGAAAATTCTCTTTTTATAGAAATTTTTCGAGAAAATTCTCTTTTTATAGAAATTTTTCGAGAAAATTCTCTTTTTATAGAAATTTTTCGAGAAAATTCTCTTTTTATAGAAATTTTTCGAGAAAATTCTCTTTTTATAGAAATTTTTCGAGAAAATTCTCTTTTTATAGAAATTTTTCGAGAAAATTCTCTTTTTACAGAAATGTTTCGAGAAAATTCTCTTTTTGTAGAAAATTTTCTAGAAAATTTTCGAGAAAATTCTCTTTTTGTAGAAAATTTTCGAGAAAATTCTCTTTTTGTAGAAAATTTTCGAGAAAATTCTCTTTTTGTAGAAAATTTTCGAGAAAATTCTCTTTTTGTAGAAAATTTTCGATAAAATTCTCTTTTTGTAGAAAATTTTCGAGAAAATTCTCTTTTTGTAGAAAATTTTCGAGAAAATTCTCTTTTTGTAGAAAATTTTTGAGAAAATTCTCTTTTTACAGAAAATTTTCGAGAAAATTCTATTTTATATTTTTTTATAGAAAATTCTATTTATTTAATCCTTTTTTTAGAAATTTTTGGATAAAATTCTCTTTCCAATGAAATTTTCAAAAAATTTCTATTTTTGTGGAAATTTTGCTACAAAATACGCCTTTTATAGAAAATTTTCGAGAAAGATCTATTTTTATATAAAATTTTAATAATATTTTCCTTTTATAAAAAGTTCAGATTTTATAGAAAATTTTCATTTTAAATTTTTTTTCGAAAGAAATTGACTTTTTATTGAAAATGCCCTTGAAATTTTCTTTCAACGCCTTGAAAATATAAAATTTCATACTAGATTTTTCATAAATATTATTTCGTATAAATTATATACTAATATTCATACTTGTTAGCCGCCTTAATATAAATATTTCAGTTTACCTTCTATAGAAATTTTAGCATTGTCTATTAAATATTTAAACAAATTTTCTCCCTACTAAAATCAAGTCGATACGCTTGTTTTACCTTAAAACTCTAGACAGCAAAGTCACTCCTATTTAGAAACCTTTTAAAAGTGTTTGGCTTATAATTCTTATTTAAAATATTTTCTAACAATAAACACATTAAAGAGTTCAAAGTTTAAACTAATATTTTATGCTCATAACACACTAAACAATGAGTCATTAATATAAAAAATAAATAAAAAATAATTTGCAAAAAAAAAAAATCAAGGCTTAATAAAACATTAATCCAAATGTCGCAAATAAATCAATTTAAATTATAATGCATTTTTTCAAATTTACGTAAAAATGTAACTAAACAAATGCCGCCACATTAAAGCCAAAGTCAAGTTATGACATTTTTGTTTTTTTTTGTTTTTCTGTTTAAGAGACATAAAATCTCTTACCAACAAATAACAAAAATCTAGAAAAAATGACATAAAATTTTATTTAACAATATATAGATTTAGTATGGCGAGATATGCAAAATAAGTTATGTCCAGTTGCTGGAAAAAATATGTCGTTAAAAAAAGCGGTTAACAAAAATGAAACTAAAACAAAAGGAATGAAGTAGCAAATTTATAGGTTTCTTTAACGCGTGCTTTTTAGCACGCAGTGATGATTTTTTTATGTCTTAAGTCTTTTGATCTTTTTGTTGCAACAACAAAAAAAACCTTAAACAAACCAAAAATAGACAAAACAACTTTATGACCGTAATAAACCAATATTTTTTTTAGTATTTTATTTTTTTCTTGGTTAACAAATAAAATTGTTATACATAATATTGGCAAAGAATATTTTTATGTTGGTTACATATTTAAATTGATTAGTTTTTGGTATGTAAGTTATGGTATATATAGCATGTTTTGTCATCATAAACCAAAAGGTGTTGACGGAAAAATAATATTTTTGTCCTCAAAAACATCAGTTGTAAAACATGCGATATTATTTGTTTCGTTTTTGTGTGGTATACATTGTTAAAATTGAAGTTAATACGAATAAATTTGATCTTTGTTTTAAAGCAGTTTATACGCTTACTAGAATGAAAAATTTATAAAACAAAGAGCAAGATAGAAGTCTAAGCACGCTACAGTAAGAAATGACACATCATATGATGAGGTTGATTGGTTGTTCAGGCTGCAACAGATGTACATGTGGGTTCTTTTGATCCTTTTGCTAAACCATTTCTGAAAATATAATATAACAATTTTTTTTTTAATTTTTATTTAATTGTTGAATAAATTTAAAGCCAACATTTTTTCATCCTTATAATTTGTTGCAAATCTACAAGCCTTTTTTATTATTTGTACTATGCAAGCTTTATTTACCTGCTTTTGCTACACCAAGCAAAGTATACTAGCATTTTCCACTCTTCTCTCATTATTTTCTATTCTTTTTTTTGCCGATTTAGAAATAGTCTTACCACCACTAGACTTGTAAATTCTTATTAAAAACCAAAAAAAAAAAAAAAAAGTTCAGCAATACCATTGAAGTATGACTGCATATCTACTATGTTTTTTTGGATGTCTACTCGCCTAAAAGTCTTACCATGAAAATTGATCTTTTTGACATAATTTTTGGTTTAACTATTAGTCTTATTTTCGGATGTTGTAATGCTACTGTAGTAGCTTTTGTTGTGTTTTATTATTTTGGTTTTGGAAATATAGCTAAAGAAAACTATTGGGTTTTCTTAACGATTTCATTAAATAATAGTCTGAGAATTACCATTTTCATGCCCTTGGGTGGTCAAAAGGTTGAAACAAATGGTGGAAATGAATTTCTAGGGGGCTTAACACTAGACGAAGTTTGTGTCTTTTAAGTAGTGCAAATGTCAAAAGTGAAATAAATACTTTAATAGATTGTTTTAGTTTAATATAAAGAAAAAAAATTTAGTCTTTAGAGAAATATGTAGACTCAGTTTAATATATTGATTTAACTCAGAACTATGTTCGAAGAAAAGACAATATGTCCACATCACCCGAATTGTTCTTTTTTAATTATAGTTCAGCTTTAGTTTAGTTCTAGTTCAGTTCTAGTTGAGTTCTAGTTCAGTTCTAGTTCAGTTCTAGTTCAGTTCTAGTTCAGTTCTAGTTCAGTTCTAGTTCAGTTCTAGTTCAGTTCTAGTTCAGTTCTAGTTCAGTTCTAGTTCAGTTCTAGTTCAGTTCTAGTTCAGTTCTAGTTCAGTTCTAGTTCAGTTCTAGTTCAGTTCTAGTTCAGTTCTAGTTCAGTTCTAGTTCAGTTCTAGTTCAGTTCTAGTTTAGATTAAGTTCATGTCTAGTTCATGTCTAGTTCAGTTGTAGTTATTTTTTTTTTTTTTTTTGTTTGGTACCGTAACCATATCGTCATGCACTAACATTAAAGGTGTACAATGATATGTAAGTTTAACCTAAATTTTATGTTTTGACATTCAGTGTGAATAATTTAAATATGTGGAACTATTAAAACGATTTCAGAAATTTGCGTTGCGACAGTAGATTTGTAGGAGCAATAAATTAAATAAAATCACACGCCCCGTTTTAAACTTTAGCAGATTTTTGGCAATACTTCCACAGTCATTATGACAACATATAAATAATAAAATCTATAATTTATATACTACAATATTATTACTATGATGCATTTGCAATTTTAGCAACGTGCTTACATTCTCTTGAAGAAGACAAAATTTTCAGATATAAAAATGTGTACCTACATTACCGATCAAAACACTCGATTAAAAATATCCGAAAATAAGGAAAAAATAAGGAAAAAAATACTCAAAGAAAAACTAAATAGTTTTTTTAATATTCATACAAAACATTGCGGCAAAAGTTATCTAACCAACGCATCGTGACGCCTGATCAAGTGGCAGTGCTAAGTAAAAGCTCATGCAACTTCAACACAAACAATCTTAAACGCCAGACTCATTACAAAAATCAACAGTGAAAAAATAAAACTTCCCAAACTAAATAAAAAGTTTGCTGCAGTCAATTAATATTGAAGAGGCTCTTTTAACCAGTTGGATGAGCTGAGTTGAATGGCTTAAAGCAAATGTTTGTTTGTATGTTGTTTAGTAAGTACTTACAAATTTACAATATTGCATGTTTGTTTTTTTATCCATTGCTCCGTCCACCACACCGCTTGATTGTAAGTTTCCAATGACTTGTTGCATCTGGCTGAGCTTCAATATTTAATGATCATTTTTTTCAGTGAATTTTTATAATTATTTGTTGTAAAAAAGTGAAAATATAAAATATGGTCGATTATATAACACTATTTAGATACTGTAAAGTGTCTGCATTAAATGAAGTGTTTATATTTTTTTATGTGTCACTGGGCAACATCAGAAGATGCCTTAGACAAGCACGATTTTTTTCCAAAAAAAAAAAAAAAAAAAATATTCCATAATCGATTATATTCCATGTTCAGCAATTATGTATGATTTTTTATAAAAATTAATCATGTTTATAATTGATTCATAAAAGTTTTAAAATATTTTGAAAGGAAAACTGGCCATTGAATTAATAGAGAGAGATGTGTTGCAAGTTTGTTGTTTTTTTTTTTGTGAGAAATTTCATTTTAAAATAATTTCAAAACTTATTTCTTAGTGGTAATATTACTGTGTGGCAATTTGTTAAATAGCTTAAATAAAGGCTAAATACGTAAAAATGTTTTATGCAACGTTTTCCCACATCCTCTAAGTAATAAATTTTCCTTACTAAGTAAATTTGTTGACTGATCCTATAATCACATAAAGTTTTATGGGAATTTTGTTAAATAAATCATTTAATCATGGTTAAACTTTAAATTAACTTAAACTTGAATGTTTTTTGTAAACAAACTGCACGATGTCTATTTGTACTGAATTTGTCAAATAAACGAGGGTGTTTCGAAAAAAAGATTAAAACACAAATTATGAGTCTATTGTATAGTCTATAGTCTAGTTTATAGTCTATAGTCTAGTCTATAGTCTAGTCTATAGTCTAGTCTATAGTCTAGTCTATAGTCTAGTCTATAGCCTAGTCTATAGCCTAGTCTATAGTCTAGTCTATAGTCTAGTCTATAGTCTAGTCTATAGTCTAGTCTATAGTCTAGTCTATAGTCTAGTCTATAGTCTAGTCTATAGTCTAGTCTATAGTCTAGTTTATAGTCTAGTTTATAGTCTTGTCTAGTACATAGTCTATTATATAGTCTTATCTTTAGTCTAGTCTACAGTGTAGTGTAAGTTTAGTCTATAGTCTAGTGTATATTCCACAATAAAGCTATACTGTATTTAGTTAGTCTATAGGTTAGTCTAGACTGAATATAATGTTCTGCCTTTCTGAAGCCATCCAAACAACCCTCGTTTTTAACCATCGAACCACCAACTAAAATAAAATTTTGGGTTTCTTTAACATATGATTACACTGACATTAGATGATTATTACCAACTATTATTATTTAGTATTATTTTAAATAATTGTTTCTACAACAATAGTAACAAACAACTAAATATTGTACACGTAAACACATTGATTCATACATGTTAACCAAACAATTTACGGATTCATGTTGTTATTTCAATGTTAAAACATATAGCAACATCTAACTTTCAACTTTTTGTTCAAAGTGAATAAAGTGAAAAAGTTAAAAAAAATAAACTTTATAAAATTGAAACTGAAACACATTGTTTTGTGTTAAAGCTAACTTATTGTCATATTCTTAATGTCACTTAAAAGAAACAATAAGAAGACTCTTTCACATATAAATAAGCTACAAGTAGAGAATCGTTAAGTTAGTTGAAATTCATGCAACCTAACCTGGTGTCATGTTCTGCTTTATGATTTCACAAATGATGTTCATTCATTCATATTGTTATTGTTGTTTAGATGTTCTTGTTTTTATTTTTTCGTAGAGTCTATTTTATGTGTTCTTTTTTTCGCCATCATAAAATAGTTTAAAAATTGAAGGTAAACTTTCAATTTCAATTACCTTAATATGGCATGATTTGTTGATCTTCGCTTTTCAGCATTTGATCTGGCAAATTCATATATAACAAAAAAAATAAGAACACAAAGTTCTTTTCATGTTGAGCGCAAATTAAAGAAATTCTTTTGTGTTCAGTTTGTTTTTTGTTTCGAAACATTACCCATACTGAAGCTAATGAAGTACAATATATCCACTCATTTGTAAACAAAACAAAAGATTTAAGACACAAACTTTATTAAGAATTGCCATCAAACTAATTAACTATGACACTGGAGTGAATGTTTAAGATGCCAAACAGACGGCATTGGACTTAGCTGATCGCATGTTGAGAGGAAGTATGTTTTTTAAATGGCATGTGGTTATAATGTTAAAGGATTGTGTTTTAGTTAAATGGTAACATATTGTTGTATATTAAAAAAAATAAAATGTAAGTAAAATATTTATATAACAGATATTGGTATCCGAACTTCTATCTACAATTTTGAATAGAATACTTTGTGGACTTCGTACTTAGTCTAGAATGTAGCATCACTTGTAAGCTATGTATGGATTGTAGATTAAGTCTAGACCTTGTTCTTAGTAATCAAATTATTAAATTTGCCGTAACATATTTTAATTAAACATTTTAAGTTAACTTAAACACCATTAAAACATGTAGTTGTAAATGTTTTTTCAACTTAATTTAACTCATTTACCAACCAAACCCTTAATTTGAAAAAAAAAACAATTATGTACCACAACTATCGATTACATAATATAGCGGTATTGTTCTTGTAATTAAAAACACTAAAAACAAGCAATAAAACAAAAAATTACTAAATTCTTATAAAACCAATTGAACCGATATTTAAAATAAAACTACAAGAACAGAATTCTATTTAAACTTAACTTTTCGCTAAACAAAATTGCACATGGTTATGGCAAAGAAATGCCACACCTTTTCAGCAAACAAATAAGTTAAGTAACCAATTAAGCAGCCAATGAATCAAAAAGAACAAATAGTGGAAAAAATAACTGTATTTATAGAAGTGAAAAAATCTGTTATAGAATATTATGACATAATTTATTTAAATGGTCAATGGCCGAATACTCGTTACAGTTACGTGTCTTTGTCAGGCGTAAGAATGAGAGAACGTTCAGTTCAACTGTGATTAACCGTTAAGACCCACAGAGTTTGTTTGTTTATCAGTTTTATTTATTTCTGTTTGAAAAAAAAACTTATCTAGATATAAATTTATTTGCATATACATACAAACATATGTTTATAACGGTATTTATAGTAAAATGGAAAAACTGTTGTACACAAACGTACTCATATGAAGTGAATGTACTCCAAGAGACCCCGAAGCGTACATGGTGACCAGATATTAAAAGGAACAATAACGTATTTATTTTAAATCCTACAAACCTACTAACTAACTAATTAATTAACTAACTATCTATCTATCTATCTATCTATCTATCTATCTATCTATCTATCTATCTATCTATCTATCTATCTATCTATATATCTATCTATCTATCTATCTATCTATC
>NC_060951.1:40182156-40214001 GCF_022045245.1 Lucilia cuprina | reverse complement strand
TATCTATCTATCTATCTATCTATCTATCTATCTGTCTATCTATCTATCTATCTATCTATCTATCTATCTATCTATCTATCTATCTATCTATCTATCTATCTATCTATCGATCTATCTATTCCGAAAAACCGAAAACTTATACTTTTACGTAAACAGATTGTGATTCCAAAGATTTATTATATATCTTTTAAAATCCGTATCGCTTCTCACCTGCCACTCTGTTTCTTACAGATCCAACTAATAGATACAATTTTATTAAATAATATTATTAATTTGTTAAACATGGCGAAAATTTTATATAAAACACTTTGTATATGTAGTTGACATTTTAATAAAGGTTTGGTTGGTATGGAATAATTTATGTTATGATCTTGAAAACGGCTAGAATAACAAAACTAAGCATAAAACTTAAAATTTACTTCAAACAAGCGATAAAATATGGAACTTTTTTATTATATATGTAGGATATTTATTTAATTTTTTAAAATTTATTTTATAATAAATAAAATTAATTGAAAAATTAATACAATATTCTTAAGCTGTGATAATATGATATATAATGTGTTATTAAAATAAAAATTATGCAGTATGAATAGGAAAAAAAGAGAACGTGTTGATTGTGTTAAAATGATATTAATTCAACAAAATTTTCTATAACTGAAAACCAAATAGAAATAGAAAACAGATTTGATCTGTAAACCAGGAAGACAGCTTGATAAACTGAAGTTACAATAAAGGTTAACAACTTTATTTAATGTAAAAAATGTGTTAACTATTTCCATGAGCTTATTTTCTATTATTCTAGTCTTATTTAAACAATGTTTTAGTATGATTTAATATTCTACAGACAACTTTCGCTTATTTATGTTTTTTTTTTCTAATAAATCTCCTAGGGCGTTATAATAGTGATATAGACTTTAACTTTTAAGTATGTAATTACTAGTTGTTGAAATATTATAAATTATTACATTTAGTATGTTGTAAATCTATGTAAATGATTGATTTCATAGAAGCTTTAGTTCGAAAGGTTAGGAAATATTGGATACAATATATTTTATTAGTTTACTAAGTAAACATAGGCGGTGAAATAAGTAGCTAATGAATTTATTAAATATTATTAAAAAGTGAATGCAAATGTAAATCATATTTTAAAAGGGGAGGTATTTATTACTGTACCTAAATTACATTCCAAACAAGTTTATATTTTTCACATGAACAGAATTCTCTCAAACGTTTTCTTTAAAAAAGAGAATTTTTTCAAAAAAAATTTTTATGAAAAAATTTTTTTTTATTATTTATTAAAATGAGAATTTTTTTGAAAATGTTCTACGGAAAAAACAATTTTTCGAAGATTTTTTATACAAATATATTTTTTAAAAATTTCTTTCTACAAAGAGAATCTCCTAGAAAATTTTCCACACAAAAATAATTTTCACGGAAATGTGTTACACAAAAAGGATTTTTTTCGTTAGTATTCAATAAAAATTTATTTTTCTCGAGAATATTACTTGGAAAAAGAACTTTCTCGAAAATATTTTATAAACGCAGAATTTTTACAATATAAAGAGAGAATATAAGTGGAGTATATTCTTTTAATTTTCACCTAAAAAGATATTTGTCCATGAGAATTTTTTTCTAGAAAATTTTTATAAAAAACATATTTTTTTTCCAAAAATTTCTATGAAAAAGAAAATGTTTTTGAAATTTCTACGATTTCTTTTGAGAGAGAATTTTCTGAAAGCTTTCTATACCAAGTGAAATTTGTCGTTAATATTCTGAGAGAATGTTATTGAGAATGAATGAAAAACAGAATTTTCTAATAAATAGAGATTTTTTATGAAAATTTTTATTAAACTAACATTTTCTCAAAAAATCTTTTTAATGAAAAAAGGCCTTTTTCAAAATTTGTCTAAAAAAAAGAGACTTGTTTTTATTTCTTTTGAGATTTTTCATTGCAAAAAAGACTTTTCCATATAAGGAGAATTTTTCGTAATTTTTTTCTATAAAAAGAGAATTTTCTTAAAGTTTTACTCAAAAATGTGCAATAAAAAGAGTTTTTTTTTTGAAAATTTTCAATAAAAAAGAAAATATATGAAAAATGAAATAATTTTCAATAAAAAGAGAATTTAATTGTAATTATTCTTTAAAGACATAATTTTCTAGAAAATGTTTACGATTTTTTTTAATTTCTGTACAAGATAACTATAATAATAATCCCTTTGAAACAATAATTTGATACGGATGTATACCCCTTAAATAAAAGAGGTCAATCCACATCTTATTCAAGGGAATCTGAAAACCGAATCCTGCCGGTTTCTGACCAACTCAGCTTTCCAACAAATTTGTTTCCATTAAATCCACATAACATACTTATCAACAAACTATTTAATTTCTTTCTCATAAACATTCATTCATTAACAGGAACTAATATGTACATAAAACTAATTGATTTCATATCTCCATTAAATAAACTTCGACAATTTATTTGAAGTCAACATTTTCTAACGACATTTTACTCTTTAATAATTAATAAAATTATTTTCAAATTACAACAACAATTAAGAATTGAAACATATTAAACAGTTTAATAATAGTTTAATTATTATAATTCAATGGTAATAATGACACCACTTAAATTATTAGCAATTAAATAGTAATAAAAAAACCCCAACTGTTAAAACGAAAGACTTAAGACACAAGCTGTACTAAATCACAAGAAATAAAGAACAGTAATAAAAAAAACTAAATTATTAAAACTAAATACATCTAGTGGATTTAACTAAAAATTCCAACTACTTAATGAAATTAATGCCCACAAAGTGCCAACATTGTAATTTAGTTTCAAATTTATAATATTATTAAAAAAAATTATAGAGTGATGAGAAATGTAGTTTTCACT
This sequence comes from Lucilia cuprina, assembly GCF_022045245.1. NCBI lineage: Eukaryota > Metazoa > Arthropoda > Insecta > Diptera > Calliphoridae > Lucilia > Lucilia cuprina. The sequence goes on along the minus strand of NC_060951.1, from coordinate 40,211,102 downwards.
TTTATTATTTAAACTTAATTTTTTGTTTGTAAATCATTTTACTTAATCATGTAGGCTTGTTGGTTTTGCAGTTTGAAATTAAATTATAAGAAAAATATAACAATGTAGCATTGTTTGAGTTTATGTTTGTTAATTGAGGATCACAGCATGTAGGCATTGTAATAGATGCCACAAATAGATACGATTTTAAGTAATCAGTTAATAAGGCCGCCTAAGCACTTGGATCAAATGGAATTTTTGGGAAAGTTGCCCAGAATCAAATACTTAGTTGTAAGATGGAACAAAATTACAACTGTCTTATTGACAAAACCAGACTAAAATATAATAAACATAAGATTTATTTATACTCATCTACTTTGTCTGACGTACCTTCCCCAGTCAGTTTAAACAATACAATAGAAATAAAAAACGATACACTTTGGATTATAAAAATTTTAATGCACTGCAGCGAAAATCAAACAAACAACTAAATAAGCAAACAAACTGTCTGACTGGCTTTGTATGAATGATGTGGTTCGGTATATGAGGAATAACAAATATTACAATAAAAAGAAAAATTCATAAACGCATTGTTGTCTTGCAGTTAATAAGTATGATTTTTGTGGCAAGAGTTTTCAATTCCTTAGATTTTTTTAACGCCTTTATCTACTAACTAGACTATAGTCTAGTCTTAATCTCTAGTCTAGTCTATAGTCTAGTCTATAGTTTAGTCTATAGTCTAGTCTATAGTTTAGTCTATAGTCTAGTCTATAGTTTAGTCTATAGTCTAGTCTATAGTTTAGTCTATAGTCTATAGTCTAGTCTATAGTCTAGTCTATAGTCTAGTCTATAGTCTAGTCTATAGTCTAGTCTATAGTCTAGTCTATAGTCTAGTTTATAGTCTAGTCTATAGTCTAGTCTATAGTGTAGTTTATAGTCTAGTCTATAGTCTAGTCTGTAGTCTAGTATATAGTCTAGTCTATAGTCTAGTCTATAGTCTAGTCTATAGTCTAGTCTATAGTCTAGTCTATAATCTAGTCTATAGCCTAGTCTATAGGAAATTGTAAATGGAAATAACCGGTTTGAAAACCCTTACTTTAGCTACTAGTCGTATTTTGAATGTGGGTGTGATTTTTAATACAATTTACACACTGCAACCAAATGCAACTCTATGTCTAATCATTTGTCTTCTGAGCAGCTAAGCAACTACGATAAGTTTTAGCTGAAATAATGTTTTAAATTTTAATTGTATGTAAATAAAATTATTTTGTAAAATTCAAAGTTTGTTTTACAATATTTTTGTGCTTTTTTCTTAATTTCATGCTCTTGTTGTTTAACGAGTATGCGTTTGTTTCAATTTTAATTTTTTTTTGCTAAACTTATAATTAAGCTTGTCTAATTTGAAATGTATAAAAGTTATTTTGTAATAGTTTTAACACGTTATTAACGGTGAAATATATTTAGGTTTTAGGGAATTTATTGTTTATTAGTGATTAAAAAAATGTTATGGAAATTGGTTAATTGTAGTAATTATGTTAAAGGTTTTAATATTAAAAACATATTTATTGATGTTTTTTATATAATTGGTGGAAAAATAAGTTGAAGATTTTGAAATATATATGGTTGTTTAAAGGGCTTTTGTAGGGCGGATTTTAATAACTACATATGATATTTATAATCATATTGACTAAGTTATTAAAGGTTGAGTAATTAGTTATAGGTTTCGGAAAAAATATACTTATTATTGTAGAAATATTAATCAACCGTTTTAAAATTGGTTTCGTATTAAAGTTATGTTGTAGTAACACTTTCATAGTTTGAAAAAGTAACAATTGATTGCTAAAACTGGACTAAAGGTGAGCTTTTATCAAAGTTCTGAAATATTCTGAAAGTGAGATTTAAGGTATAAAGTTGAACTTGTTTTAAAATTCTTTCAACATGATTATAAAATTTGTTTGAGAAAAGAACGGCTGTTCATGTTTAATGCAAATAAAATCTTAATTATACCTTAATTAAATAACTTTTATCTATAATATTTTTAAATTATCAAATCAAATATATTTAATAAACAATAAATAACTAATAAAAATTAATTAAATTTGATATTTGTTTGACTATAAAACACATTCATACAAACACAAAACAATATAGTGGTAACATGCAATCATGCTGTGTTAATTTTCAATAGAGGTATTCACTATAACAAGTAAACTTGAAACAAATGAAAATAGATTACATATTAATTTCATATAGTCTGAACACGGTTTTATCTGAACAGTGAGAACGTTTTAATACTTCATTTTCTTAAGTATATCTTATTATCCTAGAATTTCATACTAATATTCAACATCACTAAAGTGAATCTCCTTTTTTCAATATTCGAGAAATTCTTAAACAATATTTAATATCGAAATAAAATAAAAATGAGTAATTTGCAAAAAATAAGAAAATTGTACTATTAAACTTACAAGCACGTACATGTATAAATGAACAATATTATTACAATTGTAACATGTACAGCATGTAACACTACAACAACTGATGTCGTTTGTGTCAATGTCACAATACACTGAATATCACAGTAAAAATCGAAAACAAAAAAATACACTGAGGAATAAAAGTGAAAACTTTTTGGATAATAAGCATATTAAGCTAATGTCGCAGAAGATCTTTTAATAGTAAGACTTTCTATGAATCTTTATTCACTTACTTACATAATGTATTACTTTTAAGTCATTAAAAGACTCCTTCTAAATTATTCAGATGGTATGTAGTAGTCATTGAAAAGTAAGTTGTTGTTGTACTTAAGTCATTATCATGGACATTTTTTAGAAAATTCTCTTCTACAGATAATTTTCGAAGAAATTCTCTTTTTATAAAAAACATTCCAGAAAATCCTCTTTTTATAGAAAATTTCCAAAAACATTATTTTTAAATACAAATTTTTTTAAAAAATGTTCTTTTTATAGATTTTTTTTATAATAGATTTGAAAAAAATGTGATAAATAATTTTTTTTATAGAAAAGTTTATAAATAATTCCCTGTTTACAGAAAATTTTTAAAAACTTCTCTATTTATAAGAAATTTTTACTGAAATTCACTTTTTTATAGAAAAGTTTAAAAAAATTTCTTTCTATAGAAAATTTGCAAAAAACTCTCTTCTTGTTTATCTAGAATTAAAGAAAAATTTTCTGGAAATTCTTTTTGTGTAGAAAATTGTCGAAAAAGTCTCTCTTTACAGAAAATTTTAGAAAAAATTCTATTTTTACAGCAAATTTTTTAAAAAATTTAATTTTTCTAGAAAATTTCGAAAAATTCTCTTCTTTTATACCTAGAATTATAAAAAAAATTCTTTAAAATTCTCTTTGTTTATAAAAAATTGTCCTAAAGATTCTATTTTATATAGATAATTTTTCATAATTTTGTTTTTATAGAAAAGTTTATATATAATTCCCTGTTTATAGAAAATTTTTGAAAAATTCTTTATTTATAAGAAATTTTTAAAGAAATTCACTTTTTATAGAAAAGTTTTCAAAAATTTCTTTCTATAGAAAATTTTCCATAATAAAAAAACTACAAAGAATTATCTTTTACTTTATTTTTTCTTATAAAAAAATTAAAAAAACTCTTTTTTATAAAAAGAAATCTCTTATAGAAAATATTCGAAAAAATCTCCTTTTATAGAAAATTTTCAAAAAATATCTTTTGAAAGATAATTTTCAAAAAAATTATCTTTTTATAAAAAATTTTTGATAAAAAATCTCTTTTTATACAAAATTTTCAAAAAAAAATCTTTTTTTATAAAAAATTTTCAAAAAATCTCTTTTAGAAAATTTTCTTTTCTAAAATATTCTCCTTTTTTTCTTGTAGGAAATTTTCGAGAAAAATTATGTTTTTATAAAAAATTATCGAAAAGATATTCTTTTTATAGAAGTGTTCAAAAAATTAGTTTTTTGGCAAAATTAAAAAAAATAATTTTCTTTTTACATAAAATTTTTAAAAATGTCTTTTTTATAGAAAATAAAAAAAAACTTAAAAAAAATCCTTTTTATAGCAAATGTTCACAAAAATGTTTGTACAAAAAAAATTCTAAAAACTTCTCTTTTTATGGAGAATTTTGCTAAAATTTCTCATTTTTCAAATTATGAAAATATTTTTTGCTTATTTCTCACGATCCATTAAATATTTACTTTTATCACACACTATATAAGCACTTGTTATGATATTGCTACTATTGCCAACATATTGCTTGATATTGCTGCCATTATTGTTTATAAAGAGTAAATTAAGTTTCAAAAAAATAATAAAAATACAATTAAAAAAAATTGTATTGAAATAATATGGTCAATATAAATCATTTCAAGATTAACCACTTGCACAAAGAAGATTTATATTGTATTAAACAATTTTAGCTAATTTTATTTTGCTATTTTCTATGTTTTTTTTCTATGCAACAACATCAACAACAATTACAATAACAAGTGTGATGAAGTGATGCTTTGGTTTCTGTGTGTTTTTTTTTTTTTTGCATCGTATTAAACATGCAACACAACACAAATAAAACTAAACGAATACAAGCCATATTTGTAATAAAAAAAACAACATAAGATCAGATCGGCTCAGCACAGCTCTATAAACAATATAAGTGTCTGGGGATATACATTTATTTTTTTGTAGCAGCAGAAAAAATGTTTAATATTTATTTTTTTTTATTATTAAAGCACTCTCATTAAAAATATTTCAATTACATAAAATAAAAAAATAATAAATAATTGCCAATACATTTATACGAAGTACTTACTTACATCTGTGTTTTTGTATGCAAAATATATATAAATAATTTTCTATGTCATGGTCTGGGCCAACAAGTTTATTTTTTTTTTTTATTTTGTTCCATTATTTATTATTAAATTTATATGTTTGCATATACATACATATATACTTTGTATTTGTACCTGAATATGCATCAATAAAAACATTGTAGTAATTTTAAAATTAATAGACATTTATTTACTAAGAAGCATGAAGCAAAAAAAAACTTGCAGTTTATTTAATTTTATTATATTATTTCTAACATTGCGGGTGCTGTTGATTTAATGCGCTGCATATGGTTAATTTTAGTTTGATTGAATTGTTTGCAACAAATTAATAGAATTAATTTAAATGCAGACGAAATGTTGTAAATAACTTGGCATAAAAAGCATGCTTGTGTCTAAAATCTTTTGATTTGTAGTTACACTTGTTTCGGCCATATTGGGTTTTTGTTTAATATTGTTTCCTTGTTCGCTGAAATAATATATTATTTATAGAAATTTGTAAATGAATTTTAAAGAAAAACCTTTTTATAGAAAATTTTCAAAAAATTTAGTTTTTTATAAAATTTGTTTTTTTTAATTTTTTTATTAAAAATTTTCGTGAAATTCACTTTCTTTAGAAAGTTTACTTGAAAATTGTCCTCTTATAGAAGTTTTTCGAGAAAATTCTCTTTTTATTAAAAACTTTTCACAATTTTCTTATATAGAAAATTTTCTTAGTTTTATTTTTATAGAAAATTTTCCGAATTATTCTTTCTTTATAGAAAAATTTCCAGAAAATGCTCGTTTTAAAGCAAATTTATCTTTTTACAGAAAACTTTCGAATAAATTCTCATTTTAAAGAAAATTTTCGAAAATGTATCTTTTAATAGAAAATTTTCAAGAAAATTCTCTTTTTATAGAAATTTTTCGGAAAAATTCTCTTTTTATAAAAAATTTTGGAGAAAATTCTCTTTTTATAGAAAATTTTCGGAAAAATTCTCTTTTTATAGAAAATTTTCGGAAAAATTCTCTTTTTTATAGAAAATTGCCGGAAAAATTCTATTTTTTTATAGAAAATTGCCGGAAAAATTCTCTTTTTATAGAAAATTTTCGGAAAAATTCTCTTTTTATAGAAAATTTTCGGAAAAATTCTCTTTTTATAGAAAATTTTCGGAAAAATTCTCTTTTTATAGAAATTTTTCGGAAAAATTCTCTTTTTATAGAAAATTTTCGGAAAAATTCTCTTTTTATAGAAAATTTTCGGAAAAATTCTCTTTTTATAGAAAATTTTCGGAAAAATTCTCTTTTTATAGAAAATTTTCGGAAAAATTCTCTTTTTATAGAAAATTTTAGGAAAAATTCTTTTTTAGAGAACAATTTCGGAAAAATTCTCTTTTTATAATAAATTTTCGGGCAAATTTTCTTTTTATAAAAAATTTTCGGGCAAATTTTCTTTTTATAGAAAATTTTCGAAAAAAAATCTTTTTTTATAGAACAATTTCGGAAAAATTCTCTTTTTATAAAAAAATTTCGGAGAAGTTTTCTTTTTATAAAAAATTTTCGGTAAAATTTCCTTTTTATAGAAAATATTCGGGCAAATTATTTTCTTATAGAAAATCTTGGAAAAATTCTCTTACTTGTATAAAGATATTCGTGAAAATTCTCTTTTTATAGGGAATTTTCGGGAAAATGGTACTTTTATAGACAATTTTCAGGAAAATAGTCTTTTTATAGAGAATTTTTAGAAAAATTCTCTTTTTATAGACATTTTTCCGAAAAGATCTCCTTTTATAGACAATTTTTGGGACAATTCTCTTATTATAGAAATGTTTCGGGAAAATTCTCTTTTTATAGAGAAGATTCGGGAAAATGCTACTTTTATAGAGAAATTTCGAAAAAATTCTCTTTTTATAGAAAATTTTCGGGAAAATTCTCTTTTTATAAAAATTTTCGGGAAAATCCTCTCTTTATAGAAAATTTTTGAAGAAATTCTATTTTCGTTAAAAATTTTCCATCAAATTCTTTTTAAATATAAAATATTTAATCAAATACTCTTTAATTAAAAAATTTTAAAAAAATTTATTTTTAAATTAACAAATTTTTGAATAAACAATACCTTTTGTTCAGAAAAATATTGAAAATTTTAACTGTTTAAAGAAAATATTTAAAAAATTATGATTTAAAAAAATCAATAAAAGTTAACTTACAATACTGTCCATTGAATTCGCCTTTATTTCACTTTTATTGAAAATTCTCAAATCAAATGTTTTTCCTTCAAAATTCTTACACAAACTGACATCACTTGTCTCACATTTATTGCGACTCAACGATGCTAAAACTAGTATGCTCATATCTATTCATTTCAATTTTATTATGTGTGAATTGTAATTTGCTCACAGCCACAATATGTATAAAAAACGAAAAAATATGTCGTCAATTCTTGTTAATAAGATGGAAACAAGTCATGCGCATATAAATCTCAAAATCTCATATAAAATAATAGCGAAAAATACCTTGAAATTAACTAGAGAAAAATTGCATTGTTATGTTTCATACCAAAATCACATAAATAACAGATTTACATAAATATCTAAATATAAGAATACACACAATAATATCAAATGGATTAAATGTTGAAAAAAAAAAACATAAAACAAGTAATTGTTACAAACAATTATAGGATCTAAATGTCAACTGCAATTTTCTCACATAAAATATTAATTCTACAATTATCATGTGCTCCATTTATTTATATTTCTACTCATATAAAAGATTGATGTTAATTTGTTTAACTAAACCTGATCACAATATTATTTAAATGATAAAGAAATCTCAATAATTTCCTGAATTTCTAAGTAGGCGTGTGATTTATTTGAAATATTATTGTTGACATATATTTAACTCTATTTTGCCATAATTAATTAGTAACAGACAAAGAATAATTCAAGAAAAAACTTTAGCAATTACTTTAATTGATTTATGCTGAAGTTTAGCTGATGTGAATAAAACAAGTAATCAAGTGGAAAAATAGCAAATATTTAAATATTGTTTTAATTTAAATATTTAAATTTACATTTAGTTTTTATTTAAAATAAATAATTATTATTTTATCTTAAATGTTCAGTTAGATTTTGTTAAGCGTGCTAAGATAAGTTAACAATCTAATTGTTATTGTTTATAATTAATAAACTTTGTGTCTTAAGTCTTTTGTTATGAAACGTTGTTATAGTATTTTTGTAGAAAAATTAATAAATTTTTATTTCTATTATTTTCCATTAAAGAGACAATTTTTTTTTTGCTGCTGGTCTAAATGTTATTTTGAAATTTGTACAAAATTTGAAAAAAAAAAAAACATTTTTCCGTAGTAGTAAATAGTAGAAAAATGTATTTACATATTTCTTCCCACACATTAAAGGTTTATTAGTTATTTTGTTTTGTGGGTAAATTAAAATTAATTGTGGACAATTAATAATGTTTTTTTTTGTATTTTGGTTGTGTACGCACCACGCACCACGCACAACTTTGTTTTTGTCTGAAATCCAGTTATTTCTGTAAAGGTAACCATGCAAAAACGGGAATGTGTAATTGTTCGATATAATGAACCTGTAGTCCTTTCTAAATAACTAACAATTCTGTTTAAAGCTTTCACCTTCTTAATAAGGATATGAATGTCGAAGTGTTTTACATGAACACCAGCCGTGTGAGCCCTTTTTCACGGTGGTCATTTTTAACCACTGGATGAGCTTCTTTGTGATTCATCATCCCTCAATTTTGTACCTTATACGCAGGTGCCAATTTACGTATATGGAATTTCCAGTCACAGTTCTACATTTTATTAACAGGCTTATTGCAGTGGCCACAAAGACCTACTTGTATACGGCTTCTGTTGTTTCGGAAATCATCTTTAAATACAGGTATCCGATGGTACATCACACTCCAACACATAATCATTATTATGTCAATTTCAATATTTTATTAATCCACAGCCTTCCCACGTGGTTTTACCGCTCTTGGGAACTAGGATACAGGAGCAGAAACTTATTAATACATATAGTATATTTTACCATGTATCAATCGTTTAGCCAAGCACCCCCTCCCGCGAATTTGGGTTTAAACCCAGGACTGGTCAGTTAGTGAGGACACAGTCCTGCAGGAAACTGACATTTGACATCTCCACTTTTATAGATAGCGGAGTCGATTTAACTGTGCTAGTCTGATCATCTGTCCGTCCGTCCGTCTGTCTGTCTGTCTATCTGTCTGTTTGTCTGTCTGTTCGTCTTTTTTTAGTAAATTTTTTAAAAAGAATGAATTGTCGAGAAAATTCTCTGTTTTTATAGAAAATTACCTTTTATAAAATTGCTGCAGAAAATTCTCTTTTTATAGAAAATTTATGAGAAAATTCTCTTTTTTAGAAAAATTTTAAGAAATTATCTTTTTTAAAAAATATTTGAGAAAATTCTCTTTTTTAGAAAATTTTTAAGAAAATATTTGTAAAAATTCTCTTTTTTAGAAAATTTTTGAAAAAATTCTCTTTTTAGAAAACTTTTAAGAAAATTCTTTTTTTTTTAAATTAAAAAAAAAAATTCTCTAAATTTCTTTTTTTTTTTAATTCTCTTTCTTTAGAAAATTTTTCCAGAAAATTATCAATTTATTGAAAATTTTTGATAATTTTTTTTGGTTAAAAATTTTAATGAAAATTATCTTTTTATAAAAAATTGAGAAAATTCTTTTCATAAAACTATAGATAGAATTTTTTCCACAGATAATTGCCTTAATTGAAGAATACGTAATCCACACATGTTTTAGATTAGATTAATACCAAACCTACTATTTTGCTAAGATAATACCTACAGCATGATCTTATGGATATGTTAAGAAGATGAAGCATCATAAGAATCTTCCCATTGCTGAACTTTATCTCTATGACACACATTTTTAATTACCCGCTCAACAATCTAGATTAAAAAGTCATAACTATTTTGTATACAACTAATTTATTAGCTACTACAAAAATAAGGTTAAACTTATCAAACAAATTTTATTATGACATGACAGCAAATGTGTCAACAACTAATTAGCAAAAAATCAAAAAAAAAAAAACATATTTCAATACTTTTTTCACACAAAATTTCTTCATTGTCCATTAGATAACCCTGTAGATAAGTGACAATGATTTATAATATATTTTTTGTCATTAAAAAAACAAAAAAAAAAAATGAATATTTTTTGACCAAAAAATAATTAACCAAAAGTTTTAATATATTTATTACAAAACACATTAATCTTCAACCAAAAAGAAGACAAGTTCATGCCATTTAAGAAATAACTAACTGCTCAATCAAAAAGGTAACAAAAAACCAACTGCAATAAAGAACACCTTCTTTATTTAACCTCAACTTTTAAACACACAACAACTGGCCACTCTAAACGTAAATAATAATAAAAAAAAAAACACAAACAACAATGCTAAAGAAAAAATTAAAAAAAAATATTTATTAATAAATCTAACCACATCATTGTAAAAATGTGTGAACATAAATATGTGAAACGCCAACCTTCTGTGGCAATACAAAACAATAACTTCTGCTGATACTCGGTCTTAATAACAATAATTAATTGATTTTTATTAAAAATAAACTATTTCAACAATAACAAATCAAACGTCCACAAATATGTATGAACAATTACTTACGTGCATTAAGAAATGTAGTAAAATAATTGTAAGATTAAAAATAAATATTATGGTTCACAGATGCATTAATTAATTATTTTCTTTGTAAAGCAACAACAAACAACAACAACACAAAACCTTAAAGAGAGCAATTAACTAGAAAATTATAACAAATAAATCATTTTGTATAATAATCATTAGAAATAGTATAATAAATATATACACTTTACTTTAAATTTATTCATAAATTAACTGATCGTACAAAACACCCTATAAATATTAATTATGTTTGTGTTTTTTTAATTAATAATTCATTTATAAACTGAAATATTTATTTAAATTAAAAAAGTTGTTTTACATAAATTAATTTTTAATACAATTTTTGTTAAAACAATAATTTTGATTAAATTTAAAAAAAAAACTTTTATTAAGATATACAAAATTGTGACATCAAAAATATGAATTAATAAATTTTATCAGCACAAAAACCGAAAAAAAACACTTGTTCAAACAAATTTGAAACAGATGTTTTAGTGCTTATCTTTACATGAGTATGTTTATTAAATTTATTTTTTTTTGTGCAAAAAATAACAACAATATATACATTAAATATTTTGACATTGATGTTTTTTTATTTTGCAAATAAATCATTTTGTTATGACTGGTCAATAAAAGCAACATAATAATGTATTGGATACACTTGAAGAAAAAGTGAATGTAATTTGGATAAACTTAAATTTAAAATTTTTTTTTCAAATTGGTTTTTTAAAGGAAGAATAATTTTGCCGATAATATTCTCCAGAAAGAGAAATTTCTCAATAGTGATCTTTAAAAAGAGAATTTTCTAGAAAGTTTCCTACCAGAAGAAAATATTTGCTTAAGAGAGAATTTTCTCAAAAATTTTTTATTAAAAGAGAATTTTCTAAAAAAAGAGAATTTTCCGAAAATTTTCTAAAAATGAGAACTTTACTGAAAACTTCTATAAAAAAAAAGAATTTAATTGCAAAATTTCTATAACAAGAGAATTTTTCCGAAAATATTCTATAAAAAGAGAATTTTTCCGAAAATATTCTATAAAAAGAGAATTTTTCCGAAAATTTTCTATAAAAAGAGAATTTTTCCAAAAATTTTAGTAAAAAGAGAATTTTTCCGAAAATTTTCTATTAAAAGAGAATTTTTCAGAATAATTATCTTTTTATAGAAAAGAGAATTTTCTGAAAATTTTTTGTAAAAAGAGAATTTTTTTTATTATAAAAAGGGATTTTCCTAAAAATGTTCTATAAAAGAAGAATTTTTGCCTAAAATTTTCTATAAAAAAAGAATTGTCTTGACAATGTTCTATAAAAGCAAAGTATTCTAAGAAAATTTCTATTGTTATAGAATTCCCTTTTTATAGAAAATATAATTTTGTAAAAACTTTTAGAGAAAATTTTCTTTACATATAAAATTTCTAAAATTAATAATTTTATAGAAATTTTTTAAAGATAAAATTCTCTTTTTGTAGAAAATTTTAGAGAAAAATCTCTTTTTATAGAAAATTTTTTAAAAAAACCTCATTCTAAGGCAAAATTTTTGAGAAAATTCTTTTTTATAGAAAATTGTGAAAAAATTCTCTTTTTGTAGAAAGTTTTTGATAAAAATTTTCAGGAAAATTCCTTTTTCTCAAAAAAATCTCTTTTTATAGAGTTCCCATTTCTAGAAAATAATAATTTTTTAAAAACTTTTATAGAAAATCTCTTTTTCTCTTTTTATAGAAAATTTTAATTTCATAGAAATTTTTTTAAAGAAAATTTTGAGGAAATTCTCTTTTCATAAAAGTTTTTTGGTAAAATTCTGTTTTAATAGAAAATGTTCGAGAAAATTCACTTTTTATAGAAAATGTTTAGAGAAAATACTCTTTTTATAGAAAATTTTTAGAGAGATTTCTCTTTTTATAGAAAATTTTCGAGAAAATTATTTTTTAGAAAATTTTCGATAAAATTCCCTTTTTATAGAAAATTTTCGAGAAGTTTCTCTTTCTATGAAAACATTTATAAGAAATTTCTCATATGCATAAATTTTCAAGACAATTCTCTTTTTAAAGAATTTTTAGAATTCTTTTTTTTTAATTTCGAAACAATTCTTCTTATATAGAAAATTTTCAAGCAAATTTCCTTTTTATGAAAAAATTTTCGATAAATTATATTTTCATAAAAAAATTGCAATGAACTCAAATTTATACAGTTTTCGATATAGAGTTTTTATAGAAGATATTTGATTTATAAAATTTTTTTCAAATTATTTTTTATTTGTAGTATTTTCTTTTCAGAAATATCTCTTCTCGAACTAGATTAAATATATTTAGTTTTTGTCGTTTAAATACTTAATAATTCCAAAAACCAATTTTTCCAAATGTCAATTTAGCAATTTAGAAAATTATTTAATTATTAATTATTTTAGTTCACTATTATCATTTTATCTATGCCGCTTATTCTTTGTGAAATATGTGAAACATGACTTTTTCGCAATTTTAACATAAATTTAATCAAATTAAGCAAATAATTAATATTCCTCCAAATCTTATTTGATGTGGCATTTAACATTATATAAATAAATATTTCATACCTTAAATGTGATATTCAAAACCATTATATTTTTCATTGTTTTGTATTACGATTTACCAAAAAAAAATTATTTATCCAAAATGCCAAATCATGTCTAATGATCATCTAAAGTATTATTGTGTGAATAAGTTTTATTCAGTCTTCTTTTGTACTTTTTCTTTGGCGTTGAGTTTAAGAATTCTAAATGCCAATTCTTTCAAAATAAATGTTAAATGCAAATTAAGGTATAACAAATTTTATATCGCGGCTATATTGTTGAAGTTTTACCGAATTATATACGATAATAGTTATTTGGCAGAAAAATAATATATAATTGGCCTAATTGCAATAATCCTAAATTGTACTTGTACTCGATTGTTGATAATAAAAATGTAAATTTTTATACTTTATTAAAAATTAACTTTTAAAATTTATTTCATTATTTATTAAAAACAACATCACTATGAAGGTTTATTTATTATTCAAGTTAAATTGATATTTATTACCTTTAATTGTTAAACTAAATAATTAATGCATGTTTGTTGCTTAAGTCTTTTGTTCTGATTAGATAAGCCGTACAAAGAAAAAGGTACTCTTAAGCTGTCCCTTTGATATTGTGTTGAAATGATCTACTTTAATCCATTTGTTTAATTTTTATAACAATTTAATAAAAAATCTAAGCAATTATATGTTGTTATAAAAACATTAAATAAAACACTTGTTTTAGATTTACTAAAAAATTGTTGTAAGAATTTTGTTTAACTTATGTTTACTCAACACATGCGGATCCATAAATAATTACAAAAACTATTAAACAGTTCTATGGAATAATAAAAAATATTTAATTGCTTCATATTTATTTATGTTTTTCTATATAACTAACAAAACTAACATAGTGTTGAAATCAATTTTCAAAACATTTGTTTATTAAGTATAATGAACTTCCCACAGTTGCGATGCGCTCTTACTATAGACTAGACTGTAGACTATACTACATTTTAGACAAGACTATAGACTGGACTATAGACTAGACTATAGACTAGACTATAGACTAAACTATAGACTAGACTATAGACTAGACTATAGACTAGACTATAGACTAGACTATAGACTAGACTATAGACTAGACTATAGACTAGACTATAGACTAGACTATAGACTAGACTGTAATATAGTCTATATTCTAGTCAACAGTCTATAATCTAGTCTAGACTAGATTATAGACTAAACTTTAGACTATACATTAATCTTTATACTGGACTATAGACTTAACATTGGAATAGATTATAGACTAGACTTTAGACTAGACTGTAGACTACACTAGAGAATGGGCTATAGACACGACTGTCTATAGATAGACCGACAGACAGACAGTCTATAGTCTTAATCTTAGACTAAATTATAGTTAGCCCATAACTAGTATATATCATGGTAAAAATTTCATGATTCCACGCTTAGCTATTGCTGCTGAGCTCTACTGAATCACACATTGAAACGTTCCTTATAGTTATGTCATAATTATAAAATTCGAACAAGTAGGAAAGTATAGTCGGGCATGGCCGACCATATGATACCCTACACCATGAGTATATTTTTACAATTTTTACTTTTATAAAATTTTTATTTTTTGTAAAGAAACTTTTATGTTGAATATTACCATAATTCCAAAATATTTAAGCCATTTATTGATAAAAAAACTAAAATTTCTAAATGAGGCTTTATATAGGTCAAATATGGGCCGATCCTCGGTAAATTTGGGAAAAGGATATATTTCTAAATAACAGTTAGTTTTGTTGAGTTCCATTGCGATACAAATGGTTACAAGTCAATTTTAGACGTTTAAGTCATTTTTTGAAGGGGGGTTTGTATGGGGGCTAGGGTCAAATATAGGCCGATCCTTACGAAAATCTGCAGTATCATCTATACTTATATGAAACTTATTTGTGCCAATTTTTAGAGAGATAGCAGAATATTTGACGTAATTATAGCATAAGAAGTTCAATAGGCTTCGTCCTTGTGCCAAAAAACATGCTTGGTCCAAATTTCATCAAATTATCTTGAAAATTGCGGCCTGTACCTTGCGCACAAGGTTTACATGGACAGCCAGCCAGCCGGACAGACGGACGGACATGTCTTAATCGACTCAAAAAATGATTCTGAATCGATCGGTATACTTTAAGGTGGGTATTGGACCAATATTTTTGTATGTTACAAACATCAGCACAAACGTATAATACCCTCCCCACTATAGTGGTGTAGGGTATAATTAAATATAATAATTATGTTACTGCTTCATAAAAGAGTTTAGAATTGGTGTCGATTTTTCAAATTAAATAATAATGATTTTAACTCAAACTAAACTTTGTTATTGTATACTTAATTCCTGATTAAAACAAAAGACTTAGAAAAGAAACATTATTGTGTTCTTAAAGTTAAACCCTTATATATTTTAACGGAAGCAAATTATTTTCTTATGTTTAAACACATAGGCGAAAATGCTAATAAATTAATATACCCTAAGGTTTCATATAAGTTCTAAAAGATTATTTTTTTTAAAGATTGTTTAGATTAACTTTATAATAATGTGAACAAAGCTACATGACTTTCATGACTCATTGATTTATGAATATAGATTTTTTCAATTAAATTCTCTACATATTTAAATCCGTGAGCGGGTTTATGTTGTTCTAATTAAACCATACAGGTATATATTAATTTGTTAATGGATTATGACCTAGAGCGAAACTATGATGGATGGGCAGATGTATTTGTTTTCTACATATGAATTGTATTAAAAAGTATTTAAATAAAATATGTAAATGCATACATTTTATTTTAATTTAAAAAACAATTAAATTGTTTAGTATTATAAGGTTAGTCAAAATTGTGTTATTCAATTAGGTATTTGTCAGCTGTCGATCAATCAATTGTGTGGGTCTTATCGTTTTTGGGGATAGAAAAAACAAAAGAAGGAAGTTTATGTGCTTTTAATTATACAAACACATGATTTTAATTGTTTTAATATATTTGTATAAAAATTATGTATTTTTTATTTCTAAAGGGTTTCGCAAAAAGTGTTGAAATGATGAAAGAGATTTGAACAAATCTGTTTTAGCATTTTATATTTGCCTACATAAATATATAAGGGATTTGAACAAGTCTATTTTAGCATTTTATATCTATCTATCTATCTATCTATCTATCTATCTATCTATCTATCTATCTATCTATCTATCTATCTATCTATCTATCTATCTATCTATCTATCTATCTATCTATCTATCTATCTATCTATCTATCTATCTATCTATCTATCTATCTATCTATCTATCTATCTATCTATTTATCTGTCACTCTAAATAGAACCTCAAGTATGTAATTCTTAGCCTTTGCTAAAAAAACCATTTACAATAAATTTAAACAAAAATATTTCAAAATAACTTTTATTTACCAATATTTTCACTTTATAAAATTTAACTGTAAATATAATGAATCAACTTAGATATCAATCAAAACATATATTTAATTAAAATAAAAACCGAGTAATAAACCATAAATGTAATAATCTTAAAAATATGATTTGGTAAATTAATTTTAATAATAAAGATAAACTGAAATTACACAGTAAATAATATTTATCTTTAATAACAACATAAACAATAAAGTTTTTGTTTATAATTTTATCTCTCTATTACAAAAATTGATATTTTTATTATTAATATAAAGTTTGTTGCTTAAGTCTTTTGTTTTTGGTATGTTTATTGGTGTATACTGCATTGCTGTTCAATAATTCAAACGAATCAAGTATTTAATTAAACTTTTGAACTTTAAACTGAAGTAATCATAGTTACAAAAAAAAACACCAACTCACGATTTTGATAAAAATTTTTGGGTTAAATACCAAAAAAAAAAATTAAAAAAAAAATTGGATTTTTTTTAAAGGTGAAATAAAACTGCTGGCGCTACATAAATCGTTTTTAATTGATGTTATAGTTTAATTACATTTTTCTTTCTATCTATATATTTTAATTAATATTAAAGTTTATTATTACTATAATAAGCTATGGAATAAAATATTATTTAATTATTTTTAATTAATACCTTTGTATGCGTTTTTCTTTGCGTTATTTATTATGCCGTAATTTGTTAAAATATTCAATTAAGCCATGTTGCTGCAAAATCATTATTGTCACTCATTAGTCTACAGAAAACCTAAGAAATAGTTTATGTCTTTTTAAATACAATACGCGAAGACAGCTTTTACTTTTATGTTATTTTAAATGTTCTTGTTTGAGTTTGTTTTTAATGAACGTTTTTAATATTTATTACTCTTGTTTTGTAGATGTAAGTTTGTATATTTTGATTTAAAATTATTTCTTCATTTCATTTTAATTAGAATATATGTACGTGAACGTGAGTACATGTAATTAAAAAATTAATAAAAATGTTGTGTAATTAAATGTGGGCGTTAAATGTTTATGTTTTTAATGAACTAAACATAAATTATTATACAACTAATGGATGTTAGTGGAGATATTTGCATATTTAGTTTTAAACATTTATAAATTTATCTGAAGGTGATTAAATTTTAACCCCAAGTAATGTGTAATTAATATTTTCAATTTAAGAAAGTGAATATTGCGTAAGTTTTTTTATTAATTGATTGCTACAAAATGTATGCGACTGCTTTTAAGCGTTAGATATTTAGTAATTAGTCCCATATTTTTAACAAAATCTTCTATAGGTTTTGTGTACATCAAACTTGTTTAGCTCCCTTTCCTTTTGTTCTTTGTCTTTGTCTGTCATTTATTCTCAATTAGTAATTGAACATTTTTGGGAAAATCTCAAAATTCTTTTACAACTTACCTCATACAATTTTATCAAAACTGTGAAATTTTTTTCAATTAAAAAATAATTACATTCTGATTTTAAAATAAATTATTTTCTTTTATTTCCTTTCAAACTCCAACAGCCAATTTGAATATTCCAATTAACATCGAAATACAAAAATATTGAAAAAAAGAAATCAATCTCAATACAACATTAACTTAAAGCTATTAAAGGATCATCATCTGGAACTTTAACCGGTTGTTTTTGTACCCATTTCTTTTCATACAATTTCGTTTTCACCAATTTCAATTTAGTTATGCTTGTATTCGTTTGATTCTTTCTTAATTTCTTCTGTTCCAAAGCCTTTTCCTTGTCAATCTCTTGCAATTGTTCGAAAATATTTTTAGGTTTAGAATTTCTTCTTTCTGTTGATGGTGCGGTAGCATTTTTGGCAGCATATACTACAACATATTGAGAAAAAGCTGAATCGGCAGGTGTTGCCAAATCAGCGAAATCCCGAAATTGAGCAAACTGCTCTTCGGGAAAAGTATACTTTTGTATAAAACCTTCGGTAGAGGAAATTGTATGAGTATTGCTAGCATCACCATAATAGATATCGCTGGCTTCTTCATTGCTGTAGGACTGGTCTTCAGCGGAATAGAAAGTGCCTCCTCGTAAAATGCCAAAATCACCGGAGCCTAATATACTGGCATCGTATGGCGAGTAAGGTTGATGTCTTGGTTGTTGCTGTAGCTGCTTGTTTTGTTGTGAAAGAAATTTGGCAATAATGGGATCTTCAGTTAGTGGAAAATACGGTTGTAAATGCTCTAAGGGAGGCAAATCGGAAAAGTAATGGCTGTAGTAGTTTTGGGCGGCTGGCTGTTGAGTTTCAGTTTGTTTTTGCTCAACCGGTCTGCTTTTAGGTAAATGAAATCCTCGAGGTTTTATGACCACCGGTAAATGTTGTTGAGGACGTTTAATTTCGGTGGCCGCCATAGCTAGGTCAGTGGCATTTTTAAAGATTTTAGCTGGAATGAAAGAATTAGAATAGATAATATTAAATACATATTTTTAAATTTCTTTTATCGAGCTTACTAACTTAAAAACTTACTATTACATAAACACAACTATCAAAATCTAATTTACACACCTTGACAGGAAGTATTACGAAAAAAAACTTATTGAAGCTTAAAAACAATAATAACAATAGTATTGCAATCTAATAACGAAAACAAAAAACCAAAAGATTTTTTAATCTAAGAAAATACAAAATGCTTTTTTGTAAAGAGTCAAAGAAACGACAAGTCATAAGCAATTCATAGATCAATGATAATCATCTAAAAAAATACTAAAACTTGTACAATTTTCTCACAGCAACAAAAAAAAGAAACAAAAACAAAGTTATAAAATTCGAAGAAAACTCATGTTTAACTTCATTGAGACATAAAATATTATGATATCGAAAGACACAAAACCAATAACTACCATGTTTACAACAATAACAAAATCGTCATTGGCAGTTTTATGCAACTGTTGTAATGTTAGGTTAAGAAAAAAACAAATACAAAAAAAAACTACAAAAAAGTATCACAATATTTACAACATTTTGGTTACAACAAAATAACAACAAAAAATACTATGTTGTAAAGATTAAGATCTACCAAAAACGATTTGATAATGACATGGAAGTGTTTGTACTAAGATGACCCAGTAGAAATTTTACTCCAGATAGTAATGATAATACTCCAGATAGTAAGATAATTAATATTTATTGCAAGAATTTTACAACTTTTTTTTTAATTTTCAAAATTATTTTCTCAATTTTTTTTCAATTTAAATATTTAATATTTCCTAATAGGTTCATACTCTCTTTTAATGTAAACATCAATTTTTATTTAAACTTTACGAATTATATTGCTGATTTTGTCTCTGTTGTACACAAAAATCATGTCTCAATATATCTGAGAGAAAAAATATTTTTACATGTTTAATAAATATAAATGTAAGTGTAGGAAAATGTAAAATACTAAATTTTGAACTTAACATTTCCGTCAATTCACACACGAAATTCAAAGACAAGAGGAAAATTTAGGGTTTGCAAATTGATAAAAAAATAAACATTAATTGAGCACACAAAGTTAGTTTTTATATATCAACAAGTAAGCGTAAGAACTGAACAAGAACTGAACTAGAACTGAACAAGAACTGAACTAGAACTGAACTGAACTAGAACTGAACTAGAACTGAACTAGAACTGAACTAGAACTGAACTAGAAGTAAACTAGAACTGAACTAGAACTGAACTAGAACTGAACTAGAACTGAACTAGAACTGAACTAGAACTCAACTAGAATAACTTTCATAATAAAAGAAATCTAATCTTAGTTCCGTTATAAGTCTTATGTTCAAATAGGACCTATTAATACCGCAATGTTAAATATTACATTTAAGTTTGAAGTTAATATTAACAATTTTTTTTAATCTATTTTCTAGATTAAGCCATAGCTGATTTTATTGCAAGGTGAGTTTATTTAATTTTTTCTAATATTAATTAAACTATATGAACAATGTAAAATTTTCTAATTAAATTTAATTTTTATAACTTATCACATTTTTACGCTAAGACCTTTACGTTTTTAAAAGAAATTGTTGAATATGAATATTAAAATTGTCTATAAATAAAAACGTTTCATAATTAAACATACCAAAATTAATGAATTGCTGGAGTTCAAAAAGGTAAGGCTAAATCATGCATGCCTCAACTAAATCTACTCAAAAATAATTTACTTTTAAACGTAACAATGTAATTGTGACCAAGTACAAACTAGATCAAAATAAAAGTAATTGCTTCTTCCAATAACTTCCATTTAGTATTAGTTTAGTCTCATTTTATTTCATATAATTTTAAATACTTGCGTAAACACATGCATACTTTTGATTTCTTTGTATATTTCAACAATTAATACACTTTAATTTATGACTATTGTGCTGTATGTGATTGACAGGTAATGGCACGAGTTTTTCATTTTATTTTGAGTTATAACAAATCGTTACAGAATTGTAACCCAACTGCATTTATATTGACCATACTTTAATTTTATTGGTATTTGTTTGTAACTAAAAGTAATTAAAGCATGGCTCTAACACACACACACGATCATGGAACTTTACTCTTGTGGGCAATTGAAAAAAACTTTTGTTTATCTCAAATTAAACTCCCGCTCAAAGTATTGACAGACATTTAGAGCCAGAGTATACCGTAGCTAAAACAACAAGTTACAAAGTCACGACCGTGATCTTTGTTAAACTGTAATAAAGCAAAAAACAAAACCTTAACATTAGTTTTATAGATTTTTGCTACACTTTTGGTTAACATTTATTGGCAAGACCATAGCAAGTCAATAATGAGAAACTCGTATTGCAGTAAAACTTAAAAAAAATCAAATTAAAAAACACATCAATCTTTAAATGCGATTAAATGAAAAACAACGTATTTACAACATGTGATTTATAAGAAACTTGTAAGTTAAAAAATAGAACAATTGTCATTAACCAACACAAAACCTATTGCTTGATTTTTTAACAATACAATAGAATCTTCATTTATATTAAATAGATTATGAAAATTTCGTAAATCATAAAACAAGTATTATCTACAGAAGAAATCTCACTAGAAAACAATTAACTATTTACTAGAACTAGAATTAGAATTGAACTAGAACTGAACAAAAACTGAACTAGAACTGAACTAGAACTGAACTAGAACTGAACTAGAACTGAACTAGAACTGAACTAGAACTGAACTAGAACTGAAGTAGAACTTAACTAGAACTGAACTAGAACTGAACTAGAACTGAACTAGAACTGAACTAGAACTGAACTAGAACTGAACTAGAACTGAACTAGAACTGAACTAGAACTGAACTAGAACTGAACTAGAACTGAACTAGAACTGAACTAGAACTGAACTAGAACTGAACTAGAACTGAACTAGAACTGAACTAGAACTGAACTAGAACTGAACTAGAACTGAACTAGAACTGAATTAGAACTGAACCGGAAATAAACTAGAACTGAACTAGAACTTCAACTAAAGTGAACTAAAGTTGATTAATAATGAAACTAGGACAGAAAATGTTTGTCAAAATTTATTTATGATTTTTATATAAATAAATTTTACAATATTTTTCAGACAATCGTAAAACCTTATTCAAGCTATAAAACTGCGGTAATTGCCATTATTAAAATAATTGTCATTATAAATTTTTTATTATATATATTTTTTTATTTCAAGTCAGAATTAAAACTTAGGTGTTTTCTGTAAGTACCATTTTAATTATGGTCATAAAAATATAAATTGAAAAAAACGCTATCACAATTATTTAATTTTTTTATAATAAACATAAATATTAACTGAAAAAATCATAGAACTTTATTTATAGAAATAAAAAAAATTCTTAAAAAAACTTGATTTCAACCATAGTTAGAAGTCAGTTAAACGTTAAATAAAAAACGAGCAACCACCAACCATTGCCAGCCAGCAGTTTCATCTTCTTGTCCATATGGATAATTGACCATTAATATCAAGGCATAATCACAATTATTTATTTGGCATTTAATGTTTTCAATGATCTTGTAATTTCAACAGATTTTTTTGTGTGTTTCTAAAATTCTTGATTTTATGTCTCTGTCATGGTCTCGGTCTTTTTAGAAGTATTGTCTGTCAGATTCATGCTGGCTTTGGTATTTGTTTTTTTTTTTTCGAGAGCACGAAAATATCAGAGGATGTTTCTTTTTGTGTTTGAATAAATGTCAAATATTTTGATTTTTTTTTCAATTATTTTTTTTACTTCATTATTTAATTCCATAATTTAATTTTTTTATGGAATATTATTATTATTTGTAATAAATTTTGTATTTTAGTTTTAAAACACATAAAAGGTTAATTTATATCTTTCAATTGAATTTAATTAGATGATTAAGTTGTAAAATATTTTAGCATAATATTTTGCATTGAATTATAAAAGTCAAAAGAAATTTGAAAAATCAAACTAAGACCGCAAAAGATCCAAATCTATCGCCTTTCAATATCGATCCAAAAATATATACATCACGTAGTAATAAAAAGTGGTCCTATATAGTTTCTAAATGGAAAAAATTAATATTAAATTCTCAATTCCATCGATTGTATGCAAACTTAGTCGCCACATGATTCTGACCCCTTTTCTGTAATATTATCTCTAAACGGATTTAACTTGAACGCTTGAGATTAAGATCTCTCCAGACAACCTTACAAATAAATTATCTCAAATTAAATTATATATTTTGCTACAATTTCTTTAAACAATGTTAATGCTATCAATGAATCATTTTAAGTAAAGACATTAAATACATAGAGAGTGTCAATGCTAAAGTTTTATTGTTTTTTTCACTTAATGCCTCAGGGTATTAAAATGTAACTGTTTAAGATTTTAATTGACAATAAACTTGTTACGAGATCTTAATATATATAATAGATAAAGCTATAAATGATATTGAAAAAAAATTAACAAATAACATAAAGTTGATACACAATAAGCATTAAAAATACATGGTTCATAACAATCGGGAGTTAAAACTTTTGAATTATGTTTAAAATTTTCTTTTATTAACTTAGAAAGAGGTTACTCAAAAAAATAAATAAAAAATAAAAACATAATTTGTTTACATTCATTTTAAACAAAGGTCAAATTCAATACAAGTCAAGGTATATTTCCTTGCAGTCGAATTTTTTTCATAAGGTTCCTAACATAAATTTTATTAGTACGTTATAAAATCATAATAGTTTATTTCAAAAGAAAATATTAATTGTTAATATATGTACTTTAAACAGAATACCTACTTCGCATATTTTTTATGACAATTTCCATAAAATGTTTCCATAATGTTAGTTACTCATAATACAATTTACGAGTAAATAACATAAAAGCCACTTTTCCGAAAGAGACTTTATTATCGTAACAACGTCAGTTTACAAGCTGACGAAGAATAATTGGTACAAAAAATTTTAAAATCATACAACATAAAGCACGATGGCACAAGCCACAAGGCTATAGACATCTATTCATCAGTTCTAGTTCAGTTCTAGTTCAGTTCTAGTTCTGTTCTAGTTCAGTTCTAGTTCAGTTCTAGTTCAGTTCTATTTCATTTCTAGTTCATTTCTAGTTCAGTTCTAGTTCAGTTCTAGTTCAGTTCTAGTTCAGTTCTAGTTCAGTTCTAGTTCAGTTCTAGTTCAGTTCTAGTTCAGTTCTAGTTCAGTTCTAGTTCAGTTCTAGTTCAGTTCTAGTTCAGTTCTAGTTCAGTTCTAGTTCAGTTCTAGTTCAGTTCTAGTTCAGTTCTAGTTCAGTTCTAGTTCAGTTCTAGTTCAGTGCTAGTTCAGTTCTAGTTCAGTTCAAGTTGAGTTCTAGTTCAGTTCTAGTTCAGTATTAGTTCAGTTCTAGTTCAGTTCTAGTTCAGTTCTAGTTCAGTTCTAGTTCAGTTCTAGTTCAGTTCTAGTTTAGTTCTAGTCCAGTTCTAATTACTATTTTCTAATCTATAAACTAGATTAATACTTTCTAGTCTATAAATTCTTTCTATTAACTGTATGACATTACCTTGTAGTTTATAGCGAATGCAAGATAAATAGACTAGACGAGAGTAAGGAAAAACTTCTTTTTGTTGTTAAAAAAATGCATTTTATAATATAAAAATTATATTGCTTTAGTTTTAAACATTTTTTAAAATTTCTGTTTCAAATATTTTCTATCACACCGCAACTAGATTTTAATGCCAGACATTTAATTGTTTTATATAGTTTTTTGTTTTAAAACTCCAGTTTTTTGTATTTGTTTTATATTAGTATAAAAATACAATTAACAACCGAAACGACTGAACAAAAATGATAATAACTTCTACTACTGGCTATTAACTAAAGGAAAATAATGATTGTAAAAATCATAAAAAAATGCTAGAATCGTAAATTTACAAAGTTAAGAAGTTAACAAAAACAATTGTAACATACGTCTGTAACAAATGACAGTAAATGGGAAAATTTTAACTTAACTCTAGTTAACAACATTTCAACAAGTTAACAATCATTGTCAATGCCTACATATTGTCGGTACCCACTAACAAGTGTACTAACTGAAGAACCAAAGAAAAAAACAAAACAGTAAAAATAAAAAATAAATACCAAAACCATTTCATTTTATGACTGACAGTAAGTCAGTCTTATATTTTAAGGTACTGACACTTGTAGTGTATGGTTTTTTGAATGATTTGTGTTTTTTTCACATTTCATGTTGTAGTTTTCAGTCTCTAGTACCTTGAAACATTTATGTACAAAATTGATTTATATGTTTCTTTTCTATTTGCTACAGTTTTTTTTTTTTGCTCATGTTAAAGATCTTCCGGGTCATGATTTTCTAATTAAATCAAATACGAAAAACATTATTAAGTTAAATATTGTGTGTGTGTTCTTTTGTCTAACACTTGTTGTGATACAAGTTATTTACGATTTTACTTTAACATTTATTTTAGTGTTTAGAATGAAATTAAATACAAATTATTGCTGTTGTTCTAGAATATTTTATGTTAGAATTATAATTATATAGTGTTTATTTGTTGTTTATGAGATAATTATCCTGCAGTACATGACATGTTATACACATTATGGTGTGTTTATAACGCAGAATTAAAGATTTTTCTTTAGATGCTGTCAGAATTTTTAAATATTATTATACCCTTAGTTATTTTCTGAAGAAAACTATATATGGAAGGTATGATTACTTATAGACCGATCTTCATAGAACTCGATTGAGAAATTTTGGATCGCACAAATTTAGCCGATATACTCTAATTTTTAAGACAATAATGAGCGTTAAAGTTATATTTTGAAGGGGAACTTATATGGACGGTAGGATCAATTAATGACCAATCTTTAACGAAGATATTAAGGATCCCACTTTATAAATTCATATAAAATTTCACCGCTATAAGGACCCTACACCCCATATTTTTTCTGGTTTCGCTATTAACAGATCTATTTTATGTTGTTAAGCAACTTGTTGCTAGTAGGGTTCTATAGTTGAAACGAAAAGTCGACTTTTCGACTTTTTTCATTTAGTTTAAAGTCGACTTTTCGACTTTTTGCATTTTATAATAAGTCGATTTTTCAATATTTTTCATTTAATTAAAAGTCGACTTTTCGACTAAGTATTTTATAAATAGTCGACTTTTTCCAACTTTTCGACTTTTTTTGACTTTTCGACTATTTTCGACTTTTTTCCGACTATTTTTTTACTTTTTTCGAGTTTTTCCGACTATTTTACAGTTTTTGACTTTTTTTCCACTTTTTTTAAATTTTCGACTATTTTTGACTTGTTTCAACAATTTTCGAGTTTTCTACTTTTCGATTTTTTCGACTTTTTGACTATTATCGACTTCTTTCGACTTTTTTCCGACTATTTTTTGAATTTTTCCGACTATTTGAGAGTTTTTGACTTTTTTCCACTTTTTTTGAATTTTCGACTATTTTTGACTTGTTTCCACAATTTTCGAGTTTTCGACTTTATTTTGACTTTTCGACGTATCGACCTTTTTTGACTTATTTACTTTTTTCGACTTTCAGACTTTTCGTCTTTTATTAACAAAGTCGACTTTTTTCACAGGCGATAGTCGAGTTATCGACTTTTTGGGAAAAAAATAGTCGACTTCGACTTTTTTCGACAAAAATTCGATTGTTCGATTATTCGAAAGTCGATTTATAGAACCCTAGTTGCAATAATAAAAAAAATGTTTATATTTGTTGTTTAGATGTTAGGATATGTTTTTTTTTTTTTAAATACATTAAATAAACATTATCCTGTTGGGGAACATGTTGCTAGCAATATTATTCTTTAAAAGTTAATTTTTTTTCATTTGATAGATCTAGATAGACGACTCCTTAGCTGATTCATTAGTCACTCAATAGGCGATACTGCAGATGATTCTACAGTAATTTTTAGACTATATAGTGGACTCAATAACCGACTCCTTAGCTGATTCATTAGTCACTCAATAGGATATACTGCAGATGATTCTACAGTAATTTTTAGACTATATAGTGGACTCAATAACCGACTATATAGACGGCCCTATACTCGTCTCAATAGACGTCTCTATAAACGACCATACAGACGACTCTATACAAGATTCTGAAGTAATTTTTTTTAAATTCTATAGTGGACTCAACAATCGACTCTAAGGACGACTCTATTCTCGACTACAAATATATGATTCAATGGAAGACATATGTAATAGACGACTCCATAGATGTCTATGCAAACGACTAAACAAACTAATCCAAAACAATTTTCTATACATATATGTATAGTCGACTCTGTATATAATCTTATTATGGGCCATTTTACTTAGTGTGTAAAATTTTATTAAATTTGTATATTTTCTAAGACTAAATTTGCTTTTAATAGCTTGTACCACATTTGTAACTAGTGTACCAAAGATTTTTGGTACTTTTTCGTTCTCTAACTAAATTTTCTTTAACATTGATATTTGGTACATTTTGAGTTCTGTGTAATATTGAACCCATAATCTAACTTTAAGCGTGTAGAGTCCGATTTAAATAGAAATATATAAAACAGAACTTTTTGGTACTTTTTTAGTTTTTCAAAAGGTACTTTATAAAATTTTTAAACTAAAATAATAAAATTAAACAAGCAGAGTCCTTAGTGAATAAAAAACTGTATTATAGAATTTTTGATACTTTTTCGTTCTTCATGTGAACCAAAAATTTAGACTTTATATGTTCTTAATATAATGAAAATATATATGAGTAGACCTTTTGGTAGCTTTTCGTTCTTCAACTGTTACTTCTAAAGTTTTCTAAACCTGGACTAAAAGAGAATAAATATAAAGGTACTTTTAGATAATTTCTCATTCCAAAGGGATACTTTTGGAATTATTTATATTGAACGTAGAAACATAAAATAAAAAAAATTCCGGTAGAATGAAAATCTGTATTATTAATTAAATGGTTAAATGAGTTTTCTATGTATGATCCAATTACAAAAAATAACTTTTATCACCACTTCAATTATATTTTTTTGTATTGAATTTTTTGAATTAAACTAATTTTATTTTGGAGTTAAATGTTAATATTATTTGATATATATAATTTTTCTTTCACTTCATAATAACTTCCAAAAAAGAACATAAAAATTACTTCCTTAGAATGACTTCAGATGTAGTGAATTTGGAATCAAATAAGAACGAGGAATATCTCCTATGACAAGTCTTTTTTAAAATCATTACTTCTCCAACCCTTTTTCAACTACTTCTACTTCTTTCTGCTTCTTTGGAAATTCTTTTTTTGCTGGGTACAACCTTATATGTAGTTAAAATGCTATATTTGTATGACATTATTTCTGTTATTTGAAATATTATGTAAAAAAAAGATCTCTTTCACTTTTTTTCCTTTAACCATCACCAAAAGTCATTGAACTCTTTAACAAAAATATTTATTTTCCTTAAAACCATCAAAAGACATTTAAAAGATCAACAACTTGAAAATTATTAACAACTAAACAAAAAAAATTAAATAAACAATAGAGAAACAAAAATCAATCAACAGCTGTTAATAGAGACAAAGTTGTTGTTATTGTTGTTTATTTATTGTTGTCGTTGCTATTATTATACCCTACACCACTTTAGCGAGGAGGGTATATTGGGTTTGTGCTGATGTTTCTAACGTACAATAATATTGATCATATACCCACCTTAAAGTATACCAATCGGCTCAGAATCATTTCTGATTCGATTTAGCTATGCCCGTCCGTCTGTCCGTCCGTCTGTCCCTGTAATCTTTGTAATCAAACTACAGGCCGCAATTTTGAAGATAATTGAATGAAGTTTGGTACATGATCTTCTATTATCCCAGGGACGAATCCTATTGAAAATGGTTAAGATCGGTCCATTATTTCACCTAGCCCCCATACAACTGTACCCCCGAATAGGGCTAACAAATATTTAAATCAAACTACAGGTCGCTATTTTGGAGATAATTCAATGAAA
>NC_060951.1:40171742-40182056 GCF_022045245.1 Lucilia cuprina | reverse complement strand
TTTTATTAAACAGTAAATGACTTAACTATATCTGAGACAAGGTACAATTCATCTTAAATGCGTTATTAATAAAACTAAATCACATTTTATTCGTATACAGGTGTAGGGTGTTATATGATCGGCTTCACCCGACTATAACTTCTTACTTGTTATTGTTGATTTTGTTGTGCTGCTGCTGTAGTTGTTGCTGTAATACTCTATTTGTTCATACTGGAAATCCGGAGAAAGTATTAATAATTGCGCAAAAACAACAACAACAACGATAGCAGCAACATCACTTTAACAAAGTTGTTTAAACAACAATTTAAATTACACTGTCTGGCAGATGGAGATGTCTGGTCTTTCATTTTGTAAATGGTGGTAAATATTGATCTATTGATTTAATGCTTGAATGTTGGTTATTATGAATGTCTATCTACCGGTTTTCATTGTAATATTGTTTATAGTTTTTAAAATGTGTTAAATTTGTTGTGATGGGGAACTTAATAAAAGTAAAATGCATTTTTTTATTTTTTTATAAATGACTGAAGAATAGAGAGCAAAAAATATAAACACTGATATAATTTGTTAACTTAAGTAAGTGTGAAAAATTTGTAAATAAATCTAATGGAAATAGATATTTAAAATGGGGTTAATAGTGGTTATCGATTTCACAATGTGATTAATGTCAAACTTGAGCTATAAAGCCTACAGTGGTTAAAAATACAATAAAATTTTATTGTGAAAATGGAGTTTGTTTAATT
The DNA here is from genome assembly GCF_022045245.1 of Lucilia cuprina. NCBI lineage: Eukaryota > Metazoa > Arthropoda > Insecta > Diptera > Calliphoridae > Lucilia > Lucilia cuprina. The sequence continues at coordinate 40,181,313 of NC_060951.1, read as the reverse complement.
GTTATGTTTATTAAGTAGAGCGTTAGATAAATTTTGAAATAATTTAAACATCAAATGACATCATTTATCATGACAGTTATCTCCAAACAAATCACAGGTTTATGGTGTAAACATAATTTTATTTTTTTTTTTTTTTTGTAAAAAAATCAAAACAAATGTCAAATTGTCTTTAAGAAATAGTTTTCAATAATAAATTGTTTCTTAACAAAAGCTTAACATTTATACAATCTTCTATCAAAATCTTGATCATAAATAAATTTTTTTTGTTGATTTAAAAATTTTGTTTAGATTTTATCTAATCACACTTGTTGTATAAAAAACCTAAATTTATCATTAATTTCTTTAAGCAATACAAATTACCCTCCATTTAAAATATCAAGCAACGATTTTTTTGTTATTCTATTAAATCATAGTGGATATTTGAAAGTTAAACAAGTTGCAAAACACATTTCATTAAAAGACATCAAATTTTTTTTGCTCTATGCTACTAAAAACTATTAAAAACATCAGATTTTTTCAGACAATTTTTTACTCATTAGTTTTAAAACAGCAGATGTAGCTGAGATATTTTTTCCAAGCAATTTTTTTCATACGCTTAAATTAACAAAAGAATTTCATGCCACAAAAAAAAAAGCGTATAAAAATCCAGTGATTATTCCCTCTTGCACTGTAAATACCAAGAAAAACAAAAAAATCATCCAAACAAAATTAAGCAATTGTTAAAATTTTCGTAATGCAAAAAAATTAAAAAATATACAAAAAAGAAACCAACATTAAACATTATCATGTAGCAATAAACCTGTATCTATGTACAACATAAAACTCTATACAATAGCCGACAACTTGAGTCATACCTTTATGAAAAAAAATCTTGTTAGAAGTAATAAAAAAAAACAAACTGAAAACGCGTTTTTTTCATGCGCATGTGCAACAGCTTTCACACGCCCGCTAAGCAACAAAAAATCCACACATAATCTTGGCTCTTTCAACAACGCTACAGCACACCGCAATATTTTTTTTTAACAATAAAAAACTACGTTTTTTTCTATCAAAATATACAATAACATTTTGTTAAAGTTTTTAGCAAACAAAAGAAATTTTGTGTGGCATGTAGCCAGACGAAAAAAATCTTCATTTTACTTTTAATAATGAATAATTGCTTGGAGAATCTGGTGAATAACTAAAAACACCATAAAGTTTAATAAGTCCCAGACATGCCATCCTCAAACAACGTCAACAATAACAATTGAAAGAGAAAATTACTAAAATTAATCACTGTGGGTTTGTGCTGTAAATGGAAATATAACTGAAAAAATGTGAGGGTTTGATTTGATATTTATTTCAATAAGAAAAAAATTAAAAATCTTTCAACAAAATTTATTTATGTTAATATTATTTGAGCCAAATTAGTTGTAGTCTATTATTTATACTAATACTAAATAACTAAAAAAAAAAGAACATAAAAATTACTTTCAAGAATGACATCAGATGTAATGAATTTGGAATTATTATATTTTATAAGATATACTAATTTTTATCTTTCATTTTATACAGAAATTTTTATAGGGATATCAAAGTTGTCGATACATACTCTAGTTGTTGCAGTTGCTGAGAAAAATACAAAAAGTATTTTTTAAAAGGGGTCTCAATTTCCCATCTATAATTGAAAATCTGAATCTCAGTACAATATGAAAAAAAAAGATTTCTGCAATCTTATCGAATTGCATCCATAATTTATCAGCCGATTAGGGGAAAATATTTCTAAATTTAGCCACCGGGTATTCAGATGACTAGCTATTTACCATGGGCTTGTCCTTCGAGGAATTCAATCGATATTCCATAAATTACGAAGAGACAGCAAAAACCTTAGGTTTGTGTTTCAAGAACACTAGTGTGACGATTGTCTTCGCCCTCGAGCGAAGATAAAAATTTAAATCACTTTAGTAGATACAATAATTGTGAATTGAACAAATAAGCTTAAGATAATAAATAACAATATATGTCATTAGTTTTTGTTAATTTGTTTTACCCTACACTACTGTATTAGGGAGGGTATTACGCGTTTTTGCCAACCGCGAATCCAGCTTGAGTGTTTGCGGGGAAAGTTTTGTTTTTTTTCGCTTATTTTCTTTCTTCCTTTTTATAATTTGTATGAAAATTTTTCAATTTTGGGATCATAACTCACCTTAAGTAAACCGATCTATTCAGAATCACTTTCTAATCCTATTTTCTTCTTCAATCATTTCCATGTAAATATTGTGCGCAATTTTCAAGATATTTTAATAAAATTTGGACTAAAGACAGAGACGAAGCCTTTTGAAAATAGTAGAAATCGGTTCATTATTTTAACGTTGCCTTTATAAAATCGGACCTCCATAAAAATCAGAGAGTCAACAGTATAAATAAAACTGTTGACATTTGTAATGATCGGCTTCCGTGCAAACGCCTATTTATAAATGTATTTTATGTTCTAATGTTATATAAAAATATTTACCTTCTCCAAATTTTATGAGGATCGTCTCATGTTTGACCCTTACTCCTATATAAATCCTCTTCTAGAAAACTAGTTTTTCTTTAATACATTGTTTAAATACTTTGGAATTAAGATAAAATTCAACAAAAACCTTTATGAAAAATAAATATATATATAAAATTATGTTCATGGTGTAGGGTATCATATTGTCGGCCATTTCCTAGACTATATTTTCCTACTTGCCTTTGTTATACACTAAATAAATTTGTTTTTCTTAAATTTTAAAAATAAATATATATAAAAAGTTCTTGTCTTAAGTCTTTTATTTTTGATGTCTTATCTTGAAACATCAAGAAAAATGTGAAAAAAAACTTTAAGCTCTAAGTTTGAAGAAAATAAAATAAAAAAAAATTACTTTTCCCTATCTTGGACCACTGTACCTTCAGCAGATAATCTAATTTTTTATATACAATGCAAAAGAAAAAACAGAAATCTCGCTGACATCATGACACACTGAACCACAAATAAAAGTTCACACAACATGCGAATAAAAGAAAAATACCGAAAAAACAGTTAATTTCTTTGCATTACTTTTGTTTTTATTTTTTTTTTAGTGCGATAAAACCCATAATTAGTTTTAATACGGAAGCAGATTTAAAACAAAATTATGTGGGAGATGAAAGTGGAATGAAAAAAAAACCGTAATTATGTTTAATTTTAAAGTTGGCTGCTAGATGTTTTTTACCTTAAAAGAGATTTGTGGGGTTTAATAAAAAACATTTCACTATTTTAATTAAAGCAAAGAAATAAAGAAAGAAGTGGAAAAGAAAATAGTTAAAAAAACTAAAACCTAATTTAATAGTAAACATCTTCCAGTTAAATTTTGTAATAGTTAAAATATTACATAAATAACAACGGATTTAAAAAAAATATATTTAAATTGAAATAAAATAAAAAAACTGATTAAACAAAGTTACCGATTTAAATATATTAAAGCTTAAAACTTGTAGAAAAATTAATTTAAAATTTGTTACAACAAAATGTTTTAACATTTATTTAAAATTAAAAAAAAAATAAATTCATTTAGATCTTTGATAATGCAGTGTGACAACTAATGCTCTATTAAGTTTTATTATATAAATAAATTTAAAAAAATTAAAGAAAAATAAACCTTAAACAATTAAAATACTTTTAACATATAAAATATCTGTCGGATTTATTTATTTTGTGGTATTTTAATTGTTTGTCCATGTGTATTTTATTAGTGCATAAATTTACAATTAGTACGACACAGACATTTGTCGCATATTTTAAATTTGTCAACACTGAATTTTTTTTTGGAATAATTTTTTTATTTTTTATTTAATCTATTAGCTGTTTTGAATATTATTCCCTAATTATTTTTCAATAACGTTAAAGAAACTACACCAAAATCAAATTTATGTTTTTATGCAAAATGTTTGAAATAAATAGTTTTGTAAAGGCATCACAAATTAATGAAATTTTCATTTTGATTTGTTTTTTCTTTTTTTTTTTTTTGTAAATTATGAGAGAAGATGTTATCTAGTTTTTATTTTCAGCTGATCAAAATCATTTAATTTATTTATGTTTTGGGTTTTTTTTTTTTAATTTAATATCTGCCATAAATTCGGTTTATAAAAAAACACAATCAACATTTGATTTGGAAATGTTTACAAGTTTGTCTGAATTATGTCACAATTGAAATTATGTCATTTATTGCTATTTACAGGTCAATGGTCAAGTATTTGGGTAAGTGATTACAGATGTTTGTCAATTTATAATTTCTTTTGATAATAATCAGATATCTAGTTGGTGAACAATTTGTTGTAACTTTAATTCATTTGTAAAGTAGAAGGGGGACCATGTGTCACTTTTATATTTGAGGCGTTCTTTGTTTTTCTTGTTTTTTCTTGATTCGCATACTTAGATATATGTCTATAGTTTTATCCTTTACAATCATTCCTAAGTCATCTTAATATAAATGTTTTTTTTTAATTTTTCCGAGCTGACAAATACGGTGATATCGCCCCATCTATGGGGTAATTCGCCAAGGGGATTGGGGCAGATAAAAAAAATATATAAATTAGAACATTATTTTGCTATTTAATATTTTAATTCATTAAACAAATGCAAGGGATTCTTTGTATTTGGCGCATGTGCCCCCGGGGCTTAATTTAATGTTTTTTTGTGATTCAAATTATGATACCGAAAAAACTATTTTCTCTTTTCGTTCACTATTATTGACATTCTGTCGTCAACCAAAATATTTGTTTTATCACAAAAATTTAAAAAGTAAGCACAAAAATTTCACACAGTGAATAATTTTCCAGCCCTTTTAAAAAACGATTAATCTCTTCTGCCTACAATTATATGTAAAATGTATCTTTCAAACTTTCTGGGATGAAAGATAAACGAAAATAAAATGTGATATAATCGATTACTCGGTTTTCTGGTTATTAGACTTTGGCAGATGAGCCCCATGGCGCATGACCCCCTTCTCCTATAGTTAAACATTGAAGAACATTTTTGACATTCTTGTAAGTTACGATTTTTTTTTCGTAAATCGTGGAATACTTTCAGTGTACAGTAAATACGTTCATTAGATCTTCCATCCAATAAACTGTTTCTTGAGACTCTCTAAAAACATTAGATCTTCCTTAGGCTGTTTCTAGAGACTCCCTAATAGGCATTATCACATATATGTTAAGAAGACCTTTCTTCTTTCAAACAGAAAGGACTGTTTGAATGAAGCCAAGTTTGACTTTATACCATTCCAAGGAGACTCCCTTTAAGTTGACACTGAAAGAAAGACTAACAGTGTTCTAAAGATAAGTGGCTTTTAGTTCTAAAACAACTACATTAAGAAAACACTTTTCTAAAGAAAATATTTTAGTAATGAAGTTAACAATCTGTTTTTGAAAAAAAAAAATATGTCTTGGATGCACACAGTTCAAATAATAAATATCTTGTATAGACAATGCTTTAAAGAAAATTGTCTTTATTCTTCTAAAAAACTCAGTTTAAGTAGACACTATTCATATGAAATTGTTTTGTTTGCATAATGTTCAATAGAAAACTATTTTGAGTAGATATTGTTGTAAAGAGATTGTTTTAAGAGAATTTTCGAAAAAAAATCTGGTTTGTGTAGACATTGTCCTTAAACTGCTTTAAAAATACTCTGTTCCAATGAAAAATGCCTTGATACTGCCTTTAAAAAAATATTTTGAGTACAAACAGTTTAATATAAAACTGCATTTTGTAGATACTCCCTTATGTAGACACTGCTCTTGTTATAGATGTCCTGAAAAGTCATTGATCTAATGAAAACTATTTAAGGAATACTATCTGCAAAAGAAAATTGCCTTGTGTACAAAAAACTGCTTAGAAAACTATCTGAGGAATATTAAAAAAAATTATCTGTGTAAACAATGTTCAAATAAAAGTATCAAAAGAAAACTATCTTAAATAAAAATTAATGTAAAAAAACTGTTGGATAGACATTGGTCTTAAGAAAACTGCTCTAACAATAATGAATAAAAATGTTTTAACACTAACATCGAAAGAGCGAATAATCTGTTTAAAATACGACCATTTTGAGTATACATTGTTCAAAATAAAACAGTTTTTAGTAGATACTTTTCCAAAGAAAATTTTCTTCAATATACATTGACGAGGAAAAATCTGTTCTAAGAAATACTGTATTGAGCATGATCTGTTTAAAAGAAAAAATGTCTGTGTAAACAATGTTCAAATAAAATTCTTATAGTAAAACTGTCTTAACTCTTTAACATATTCGGGACACCTGTGTCCCAAGAGTTTACATTGTCTCGGTTTAAAGCATTATTTTCAGTTCACAGCTAGAGTCAATGGTTATATCTAAAGGCAAATATGTTTAGAATTTGATGTTACAACATGCTAAAAAAGGATAATATCCTGCGATATCCCTTAAAAACACTTTTTTCTATTTTTCATCAAAAATTATAAGTATACGTCGGAATAAAGTGTTTGTTGAAATCATATCCCTAAAAAGTCAAGCGGTTTAGTTTTGTGCATGAAAGGGTTAAATTAATAACAAGAAAGCCTTAAACTAAAGAAAAGTGTTTTATGTAGAAATGAAAAACGTCTTCAGTAGACATTGATCTTAAGAAAACTATTCTTTTCTGTTCTAAATGCAACTGTTTTGACTATACTCAGTTCAAAAAATGTGTCCTGTGTTCTGAATAAAACTCGTACAGTAACTCTAAAGAAAACTGTTCTGTATAGAGTTTATTCCACTGAAAACTGTATTGAGTAGTTCCTGCTTTATAGAAGGATGTCTTGAGTAGACGCCAGTGTAAATAAAACTGTCACTGGTATTGTAAGTATTATAGGAAACCATCTTGAGTAGACATTGATCGAATGAAAACTGTCCATTGTAGGCAACGTTCTATATAAAACTATAAAAACTGTCCTATGAAAAACTGTCCCAAAGAAATCTGTCTTGAGTAGATTCTGCTCTTGATTAAACATCCGTATGAATAAAATAGTTTTGGATTTAAATTGTCATGTCAGCTCTTCAAAAGATGCAAGTTTTGAAATAGCAATTGTGCCTTCTATAAAGAGAAGATAGATTGAGGAAGTTAACCTAAAGTAAGGCAATGTGGAAGAGATGTTTGTTTTCTATAAAACTACAATTTCACTACAACTTCCTGAGAATGACTTCCGATGTAGTGAATTTGGAATCAAATAAAAAGAACATCTCTCCTATGAGAAGCCTGTGTTTAAGTCGTCACTTTTTCTGGTCTTTTCCAGTACTTCCGTGGTGTAAATTATACTTTCCTTTCGCTTCTTCTCATTCTTTTTTTGAGTGCAATATACGCAACTTGATTATAATAAAAGTTGTTTGAAAGCTATTCCTTTCATAACGATTGTAAATTATTTCTGGACAATCAGAGATAAGCGATGGAATGGAATTATAGGTAGCTCGCAAAAATCCTACTCCAGTGAGAAGAGGACAATAAGCCTCTTTGGAAACTCGGAATTTTTTAAAATTAAAAAAAAAAAAAAATTCTCTCACAGTTCACAATACAAGGATTTTCTGCCAAAATTTTTCATGTATAGGAAAAAGAGCTCTTGTTGGCTTTAAAATTATTTAATTTAAATGTAATTCATTAAACTAAGTATAAAAAACTCCAGGTTAATAACATTCCAACTGGGAAGCTATTAATCATAAAATTAGCGTGTCTTATTAGTATTAAATATAATCTAAAAATTATCTAATTTACTTTTACTTTTTAACGTTTGAAATTTCTTAGCAAATAAAATTAATATGCACACTAACCATATTAGTTAATTAAACATATTTTCAAATAGTATTACTAAAAACAAAAGTTATTAATATATGAAAAAATAACCCGCCGTTTTAGCTAACTAATATTGTTCGATTAATTTATAAAACTCACCATCTTTATTATCATTATCGTCGTCATCATCATTAGGTTTATTATCAATATTTTCCGTTTTACGATCATAATGTTGTTTAGTATGATTTAATGTTTGCGTTTCATTATTATAAACATTTACTGAATGATTCTCTGAAGAAAACGTTAAGATGACCGTTAAATCACATACAAATATTAGCAAACATAATATTAAACGCGTATAATTTTTAAAATTCACCATTATGTAATAAATATTTTAATGATTTTTTTCAAATTATTTTATTATTACTTTTTTTACTTATTAATTTATTATCTTAATTAATCACAGTGTTTAATTTTTCGAGAAAAAAATATTTAATAAACATAAAATTCAAGTTGTAAATGAAAAATTACACATTTCCGCTTTTGTAAGAGGCGAAGAAAAGCTAGACCAGCAGCAATATTTTAATATTTAAATATAAAACTTTTTACATCCTGTTAAACAACTTTATCGAAAATTTCAATTTATTTTCTTTATTTTGTACAAAAAAATTTAATCCTGTATAGATTTTATAGAAAAAAAGTATATTATTATTTTCTTCTTCTAAATTATTTTTATTTAACAACCGTTGCAAAAATTTAACATTGCAAATTCTATTGTTTTGATCTACGTTCGTCAATCATGCGCTTTAGAAAACAAAAGTCATCAAACTGTTAGGTTCTAACTGGATAAAAATTATTTTATATGTTGTAAATAAGATTTTTCTTACAATTATTAAGAGTAAATTTTCTTTATATCAGTTGTTAAGAGATAAAGTTCATTTCTAGATTTAAGAGCAGTTTCTCTTAAGTTCAAGCAATAATTTATGAATGAAAAAGTTCATTTCGTTTTTTTCGACAGCTGTTTTCTTTAGCTTAAACCGGTAACAGTTGTAAACTGTTAGTTTGTGTTTTATCCATTTACGTTTAAAAGTGTAAAGTGTTTTTGCTAAAGAGAAACATTTAACAAGTTTGTTTAACAACTTGTCTTTAACTGTTAAAACATAATTTACAGTTTAACATCGTTTGTTATTAAAACTATTTCCGGTTCCTACTTAATGTGAAATTATGAAAAAAATTAAATTGAAAATTATTGATAAATTTTCAGTATATAACACAATTGTTTCCAAAAAATTTTTATCAATCTTCTTTTCATAGAAAATTTTCATTAAATCCTCTTTTTAGGAAATTTTCAATCAATCCTCTTTTCATAGAAAAATTTAAAAACATCAATTTGTAAGAATTTTTTTAATTTCTTTTCATTGAAAATCTTAAAAAAAAATCTTTTTTTTAGAAAATCTGTTTACAAATATAGAAAATCCATCGATATTAATTTTGCAGATAAACAATATGGTCTTGGTCCAGCCTAAAGTATAGTCTTTAGTTTAGTCTATAGTCTGTCTATAATATACTCTAGCCTATAGTCTATTCTGATTTATTGTCTAGTAAAGTTTAGTCTACAGTGTATTTTATAGTCTCGCCTTTAGTCTAATATATATAGTCTAGTCCAGTCTTGTTTAGTCTAGTCTGCAGTCTAGTCTATAGTCTAGTCTATAGTCTAGTCTATAGTCTAGTCTATAGTCTAGTCTATAGTCAAGTCTATAGTCTAGTCTATAGTCTAGTCTATAGTCTAGACTAT
>NC_060951.1:40067048-40171642 GCF_022045245.1 Lucilia cuprina | reverse complement strand
AGTCTATAGTATAGTATATAGTCTATAGTCTAGTTAATAGTCTAGTCTATAGTCTAGTCTATAGTATAGTCTATAGTATAGTATATAGTCTATAGTATAGTTAATAGTCTAGTCTATAGTCTAGTCTATAGTCCAGTTAATAGTCTAGTCTATAGTCTAGTCTATAGTCTAGTTAATAGTCTAGTCTATAGTCTAGTCTATAGTCTAGTCTATAGTCTAGTCTATAGTCTAGTCTATAGTCTAGTCTATATTCTAGTTTATAGTCTAGTCTATAGTCTAGTCTGTGGTTTAGTCTACAGTCTAGTCTATGGACAATTGTAGTCCAGCTTATATCTCAAAGTGTCACCAACTAACACAGCTTAAGTCCTAAGTATGTCCGTGGTCCTAATCCGATCATATAAATAACTTCCATAGTTTACTGTACATAAGCAAAGCAAACTCATAATTTTAATAGCAGTTAGTGTTTTCTTTGACAAAATTATCTGTCATCATTTAAAAATACTGACATCATTAACATTAATGACTCAATTATTTACTCTATATACACCCACTTTATATCTAAATTATAATCAGATTTCAAAATTTTACACATAAAGTGATATAATTGCCCATATTAGCCATTAACTATAATAAAGTAAAATTAAAAAAGAAATACAATTTGCCAAAAATTAAATAATTATTTATTTTTTACTCTGCGTATGTAGAAAAACAAAAAAAAAAGTTAAATATAAACATATTTATACCCGATCTTACATGAGGGTCTTTTTATATATTGAAACCCTTTAAGCGATTGAAATCTTGTTGAATTTAAAATTTTTCTTAATAGGTCTAAATAAAATTGATGAAATTATTAGTTGTAGCTTACTTTAAAATATGAAATTTCCCACTTTCATCTTAGTTAAGTTTATGAGACAGTACATGCAGCAGCATTTTCTTTAGCTTTGAAACAATTTCCTGTTACGCACTTGTACCTTGTGTGTCTGATAAAATTGTGGTGGTAATGTTCGTTTTGACTTAGATAACGCCCATAACAAATTAAGAAGTTTTTTTTTTACTTTTTGTACACTACTTTAATAGTTGCCACCTATTTAGTTGCTTTATAGAAAATATTAAAAAAAATGGTTGGAGTCCAATAAACACATAAAAATTTATTTTTCGAACTTAACGAATCCGTACTTTTATTACACATATATTTTAGGCAAGAATAAGTTTCTAAGTACCGTTCCGTGATGAATCAGCTGTTTCGTGTTTTTCATATAAAAAAATAACGACAACCTAACGGTAAAACTAACGACTTACATTAGTTTCCGTAATTCAAAAACTAATCAACTGATTCAGCACAAAACGGAACATAGAAACTAACTGAACCCTTAAAGGTTTTTACCGTATTTTTTATTTGATTACAGAAATCAAATTTTACTTTTTCTGAGTGTATAGTATAGTAGCTGGCCTTGATCCGATCTACCTAAAGGAGTTTTATAAAAGAACACTTATTTAAGAAGTGCCGAATATTTAAGACAATTTTCATTCTAAATTTAAGGAGTATTTCATCCGCCTCAAGTAAACATTATCAAAATCTGACTCTTTAGTAGGAGCTTAAAGTAGTTTACTAGACTTGTCATTATTTCTTTTATATAAAAACTGTTAAATTCGCTTGCGTGTCTTTTAAGTGTAACATAATACAATGACTTTTTGGGGGTCTCAGCAATTGTTGGTCGTTGTGTGTTAAATTTAAATTGCATGTTGCATACAAGAAATGACGGTAAAATAGAAGAGAGATGCTGCCCACATAATTGGCAACTTAATGTATTTTGACTTCTTACAGCAACGTCAAACATAATTTACTTATGTTTTAGCCCCTATTCCTTCCCCCTCTCTATCTCCATCGATTGCTTAAAAAAGACTTTACGCAAGTGTAAAACTTTTTTTAATTGTTTTTAGTTGAAAAAAAAACATTTACAACATACGCACTACAACTTTGTTTGCAAACAAGACATACAATTAAAATCTCCACAAATTTTCTATGTCTATTTCATTTGCGGTGGCTGCTGCTGTGTATTGTGATTGTTGCAAAAAAAAAAGTCCAGTAATTTATGAAACCACAACCGGGAAGTGTCTTCTATTTACTTTGGCAAAACTTGTAGAGTCATTAATTTTACTTTTAAGCCAGGTTTTCTTGCCGCTTAGTTTTCTTAATGTTATCTTTGTTTTGTTTTTTTTTTTCTATTTGCATAAACAAATTTTGATATTACATGATATTCATGTTACTTGGTCAATATCATTTTAATGACCAGTGGTTACTGTTAGCAACTGTTAAAAGTCCAAAGATTTAATTTTGCAAATTTTGGCCTCTTCTTGTCTTGTCAAAAAATGTTGTCTTTACTTTAAATTCCTTTTATCTTGCCTCGTAATTTTTTGCTAGTAGTCGTGTGTTAGTCGTTTATATTTTTTTCTTTTTCCGATTTCAAGTCTATATTTTTGCAATGATTTAAATTTAATTACAATTTACAAGATTTTCTTATCACTCGCAGATCTCATACACATTTGTGTCAATAAATCAGTTACACGCAAACATGTAATTGATGCTAATATTTTACTCGATATCTAGATGTGAGGAGGCAAAAATCAATTTTATTCATGGTTTCTGATCGACTACTGTAGTTTCGCTTTTAAAGTTGTTGAGTAAAATGAGGAACACAGGGAGCTGCTCTAGCTTAATCGAAAAAAAAATTAACAAAAAAATAGAAAATTATTAAATTTTAATTTATTTAATTTTGTTATCATTACTTAAAGATGGTATTAGACGTCATGTATTTTACATACATATGTACTGTCACTTTTTTATCCATATGTAATTTCAAAAGTATGTAAAAATTGTCATTATTGCTTATATTTTTCCATATGTCATAACATATAAATGCCATTTAATATGTGAAGAAGTTTTAAATTTTAAATTAGATTGTTAAAAATTTTAAAATACTTACATTTTCATGTTCTATATTCATTTTCTTTACATATTTTTTCTACATGTAATTTACACATGCAATATATCAGATTATATATGTATATGTAAAATATATTTGACAGTACCCAGCAGTTCGACAAAGAGTCAATGCATACGAAAAAGACAGTAATTTCCACTAATAGTTAACCACCTGGATGATCGTAATTCGTATGTTTTGGGTCATTCGTCACGAATGTACCCTTTGTAATCGAAAATGAAGACAGTCATCACTTTAGTGTCCCCTTTGTAAGCGAGAGCGGAGACAGTCGTCTCTTTACTGTCCTCAAGTAACCTAGAGATTATACTCTTAAAAGTTGTTTTTTTGTTGTACTTCCGAAAGTAGTTATTTTACCCATCTTTTGGTGAAATGATTATTACTTTCTACTAATATGCCGCCATCTGGTGACTCAAATTTATATGTTTTGGGTCAATCGTCACATTATTGTCCCATTGTATTCTGGAGAGTAGACACTTGAAATTTTTAAATTTTAGTTCCATTAATATCTTACCACCTGGCTGACTCCAATTCGTATGTTTTTGGTCTTTCGTCACAAATAAACTCTTTGTAATCGAGAATGAAGACAGTCGTCACTTTAGTGTCCCCTTTGTAAGCGAGAGCGGAGGCAATCGTCTCTTTGAAGGGTGTAGAGTGACGATTGACTTCCTCGTAGGACAAGCCCATGTTAAAATGATCGGTCACCAGGGTAGGCAGGTGGCTAGGGGCCAACACAAGTGGTAGGTTAAGTGGTCAGTTCGGGACTGTCCCGTCGAAGCGCTGGGTTGACTCTTTGTTGTACTGTGTCTTACTTCCAACTCTGGAAGTAAGACACACAAAAAACGAAATACGCAAAAATAAAACACACAACGCAATGGAACCAACAGACATCCAAACATACGAAACGAAATACACAACGCAACGAAAGCAACAGTTAGTTAGTTAGTTAGTTAGTTAGTTAGTTAGTTAGTTAGTTAGTTAGTTAGTTAGTTAGTTAGTTAGTTAGTTAGTTAGTTAGTTAGTTAGTTAGTTAGTTAGTTCGTTAGTTAGTTAGTTAGTTAGTAAGGTATTTATTTAGTTAGTTAGTTAGTTAGTTAGTTAGTTAATTAGTTAGTTAGTTAGTTAGTTAGTTAGTTAGTTAGTTAGTTAGTTAGTTAGTTAGTTAGTTAGTTATTTATTTATTTAGTTAGTTAGTTAGTTAGTTAGTTAGTTAGTTAGTTAGTTAGTTAGTTAGTTAGTTAGTTAGTTAGTTAGTTAGTTAGTTAGTTAGTTAGTTAGTTAGTAACGCACATGTTCGTTAGTTAGTTAGTAAGTTAGTTAGTTAGTTAGTTAGTTAGTTAGTTAGTTAATCAGTTAGTTAGTTAGTTAGTTAGTTAGTTAGTTAGTTAGTTAGTTAGTTAGTTAGTTAGTTAGTTAGTTAGTTAATTAGTTAGTTAGTTAGTTAGTTAGTTAGTTAGTTAGTTAGTTAGTTAGTTAGTTAGTTAGTTAGTTAGTTAGTTAGTTAGTTAGTTAGTTAGTTAGTTAGTTAGTTAGTTAGTTAGTTAAGTAGTTAGTTAGTTAGTTAGTTAGTTAGTAACGCACTTGTTCGGACGATTTAGTTTCATGGCAATTGTTAAGTTGTAATACTTATTTAGTAGTTAGTTAGTTTGTTAGTTAGTTAATTAGTAAGTAAGTTAGTAAGTTACTTAGCTTAATTAATTAGGTTATTTATTAGTTACCATCGTCGTCATATTGGTTCATAAATCTAAGCTTTGCGGTTGCAGCCTGCAGTTATGATTGTAATTCTGCGTTAATCAATTTCATCATCTCACTTTCTTTCCTATTCATCGAACATCAAAGAACAATAACAATACTGTTGAAACTCATTTACATTTCATAAACAACAACAAATCCCGTTATTCATTTTACTATTCCCTTATTTATGTTCATTCTTTTTCAGTTCTGTAGTAGATTTAATAGTGGTCACTTGTTTATTATTAATTGTCGTCTTTAAATTAATCTAGCGTGTTAATTTATTGCGCTCGTAAAAATATTTTTGCACAAATTAGTAAATTAAAAGTTTCTTAACATTTAAATATAAAAATATTTATGAAAAGTGTAATTTTAATAAGTGAAAAAAGTGTTTAAAGTTTTGTACAAAAAAATTTAATGCTAAATTTTGCGGTCGGTAATTCCTTTTTATGCGTTGTTCGTTTAAGAAAAAATTGTTTAGAAGTGAGAGTGCATGTGTGAGAAAAAAAGTAAATGCATTCATTAGCATAGTGTTGTTGTTATGATGAGTAAAAAAAGTTAATGCTTATATTTATTGTTGTTTTTCAAAAAAATATATATAAAGAATAGTGTGAAATGTAAGCATGTTGTTGTTGTTTTTATAAAAGAAGTAATGCTAATGAAATGCAAAAAAGCATAAAATGTGCAATAAAATTAAAGTGAAATGCTGCGTAAATAAGAAGATGAAATAGTGCTTTTAGAAAAATATTTTTTGGCTGAATAATAAGCGGAATAAGATGACCGACCATAGGTATTTCAACGATTAATAAAAGGTAAATGGTACATACAGTATCTAATTAAAATATTTTAAAATCGTTAGATAATATTTTCGCAAAATTTTAGTTACCTAGGTATAAAATGTTGTTTTTGAAATAACATTTTGTTATGATCTGACTTATTACTCTGACCAATAGTTTAAGCATACATGTTTTATATTTATCCCTTAATCGCTAATCACTGGCCGATAATCATTTATAACTTAACTTAATCAAAAAATCTCCACTCAGCATGTAGCTATGGGAAAATTTTTGAATAAAAACAATTCCTGATTAGTTTTTTTTTTTAATATTTTGTTTTTTTTTTTTTAATCTTATTTAATAAAGCTGTTTTCTTAAAAGCCCACATATGTAAGTATCATATTTTTCCAACAATTTTACGAATTATTTAATAAACACACTTATTACAATACATGCGTATGTATGTGTTCAATAAATATCTCAAATAACAACAAAATTATCAACAACTCCACCCAAATACGATGTAGTGTCCAGCAGATTTCTTCCTTGATGTTTAAATTTATTGTCAAATTTTAAATTTAATTTTTTGCCAAAAAAAATATATATAAAACGATCACCCATAGAGACGCCTAAAGTATTTTAATACAAAAAAATTTTAATATTTTGTAACTATGGACAGATCCACATGAATATAAACAGATCAAAAGCAAACATTATATATTAAAAAAAACTATCATTTTACACAAGACAAATTACAAATTTAAATATTTATTAAATATTTGCTTATTTATTGTTGTAGATTGTCTATTTATTTGTTGTAGTTTGTGGCAAAAGTACGACAGACAACTGGTCAACTGAAAATTATAAATGCAACAAAAGTGTACAAATTTTTAGAGTCAAGAAAACGTAGTCATAAATAAATTTACAGAAATTAATGCGTAACGCACTTGTTCGGACGATTTAGTTTCATGGCAATTGTTAAGTTGTAATACTTATGTGGCATTTGTTTGCTGGGTATAAACTTTTGCGCATGCTTAGTGAAAAGTGCATTAATAATATGACAAACAAAAACTTTAAGTAGTTTCCATAAATATCTATTAACGTAATCGAGTAAATAGTTTTAGCTTTTAAAAGAAAAAGAGTGAGGACAGTAATTGCTAGAAATAAGAGACAAGGATTTTCAATTAAAGTAACTAACTAACGAACGAACTGACGAACGAACTAACTAACTAAATAACTATCTATCTATCTATCTATCTATCTATCTATCTATCTATCTATCTATCTATCTATCTATCTATCTATCTATCTATCTATCTATCTATCTATCTATCTATCTATCTATCTATCTATCTATCTATCTATCTATCTATCTATCTATATATCTACCTATCTAACAAACATACTAACTAATAAACATTGTTCTCATGGTAAAACAAATTTTTGAAATATTTTTTTTTTTGGAAAATATCTCCTTTTTAAAAAAAGGAACTTCCCACTTTCTAGGCTTTTACTGTCCACACACTTTTTACACTTTTTACTTCGATGAAGAAGTCTTTAATGTTGTTTAACTGGACCAATCTACATGAACAGCCTAAATCAGTCTAAAAAAAACCCAAAGCATTCAAAAGAAAAAAACTCTAAAACTAGGTAAAACAAATTGTCGGAAATATGATAAGATATGTATGACGATGATGCCTACCAAACAGGCAGTTTTCACGAAAAAACTATATTAGACAAACATCAGTAGACAGGCAAATCGACATATACTAAGTGAGTGAAAGACAGACAGATCGACATCGAGACTTTTGCTGTCAATAAACCAGAAAATAAATTTAACGCCTTTTACAGCACATATAAGCTCAAAGGTTTCGCTTTTTTAACTTGAAATTTATGAAGAAAATAATACGCAAAATAAAAAAGAAAATTAATTTAAACGCAAAATATTTGTACGCACCCAACATGATTTTATATATATATTACTTTTCATGGGAACATGAAATTTATGTAGTTGTTTCGAAAATAAAATTTAATCGTTTTCCTTTTTTCTTTAAAATTTTTTATAATTTTTCTGTTTGTCATAAGTAGAGAAAGCGGTTAAATAGATCTTGAATGTTAAACAACTAATATTAGTTTTATTTTCTTGGATAAAAGGAAAAATTTAAGCACTGAAAAAAATTATGAAACTTATGGATTTTCAAACTTTGGCCATGATCTTCTTTCTGCACTTTTAATTTTAAACATTTTAAAAACATTTGCTATACTTCCGTTTTGTTTTCAATTATGTTACATAATGTTAATAGCACTTAATAATGTAAAGTTTCTTGCCCCCTCAATTTATTTTCTTAAGTGTACTAAAACATCTGCCCGCCAAAGCAGGAAGACTTTAACACTGAGATTATGTTTTCTAATGGACAATCAGTTAACCACGACATACTTATTCACGCTTATACTACTGATATGTAATAGTCAAGTTAAAGTTTTGTAATACACATCTATCTTATGTTATGGAAGTTGAAGTGCTTGAACAAAAACTAAACTACAATATTGGCCTAATGATTTCATTAAAAAGTAATTATACATAAAACTTTAATAACAACTGTAATGTTAGCAACACCACGAATAAAACTTTTATTTTGTTAGATTTTGGTAAAAAACACTTAAAGTGTTTTTGGTCAGTTAATGTGCGTAGGAAATATAAAATAAATTGAGTTTTTTATTTTAAAGCAAATGTTGTAAGAACACGGTAGCTAGAATTTGCGCATTAGCTTTATTACATAAGTTCTAGATGGATCATTAAGTTTATTACATAATTTCATGGTTGGTAATTTATAAGTGGAAATGTTATTTTATTTATGTTGAATTTTAAAAGAATTCTAAGATGATAATTTAAAACATTAAATTATATGTATATACATAAAATATATGAGGAATAGTTTTGAAAATTTTCTATTAAAAGAGAATTTTCCCGAAAATTTTCTATTAAAAGAGAATTTTCTCGGAAATTTTCTATTAAAAGAGAATTTTCTCGAAAATTTTCTATTAAAAGAGAATTTTCTCGAAAATTTTCTATTAAAAGAGAATTTTCTCGAAAATTTTCTATTAAAAGAGAATTTTCTCGAAAATTTTCTATTAAAAGAGAATTTTCTCGAAAATTTTCTATTAAAAGAGAATTTTCTCAAAAATTTTCTATTAAAAGAGAATTTTCTCGAAAATTTTCTATTAAAAGAGAATTTTCTCGAACATTTTCTATTAAAATAGAATTTTCTCGAACATTTTCATTAAACGAGAATTTTCTCGAACATTTTCTATTAAAAGAGAATTTTCTCGAAAATTTCCTATTAAAAGAGAATTTTCTCGAACATTTTTGGAAAAATGTCTTTTCTAATTTTATCTACAATTTTCTGAAATAAAAAAAATTGTGAAAATTTTCTATAAAAAGTAGAATTTTTAGTAAAAAAAAGACAAAAAGAAAATTTTATGATTAATATTTTTTTAATAAAAAGAGAATTTTCTTGAAATTTTTGTGTAAAAAAATAGTATATTGTGGAAAATGTTCTATAAAAAGAAAATATTGTGTAAAATGAGAATTTTTTTAATTTTTCGAAAAAAGTGTGTTCTTGGAAGTTTCTGTAAAAAGAGAAATTTCCCTTAAGATTTTTTATAAATAGAAATTGTTTTTTGAAAAAAATTCCATAAAAAAGGAATTTTTCTTTGAGTTTTTATATAAACGAAGTAAATTGTTCTAAAGCTAGTTTTATTTTTATATAAAATTTCTGAAGAAAATTGTTTTTTTTTTAAAATAAAATTAAAAAAAAAAACGTTTTAAAGAAAATTCTATTTTTATAAAAAAAAAAATTTCAATAAACTTTTTATAGAAAATTTGCTCTTGAATATTTAGTTTTGATAAAAAATATCCAATAAATTATCTTACTTATATAGAACTTCAAGCAAATGCATACCTTCTAAAAAAACGTATATAAAACTGCCTTATTTCAGAATATTTAATATAAACTTCAATTTTTATAGAATTTTTTAGAAAAATATAATTTTAACTTTTTTAAAAGAATCTTTTCGATAAAATTTTCTTATGGACAATTTTTAAGAAAAGTACAATATTATTGAAAATTTTCGTTTTTATAAAAAAAATCTAGAAAATTCTATTTTTGTAATTTTTTTTTTTTTTCTTATTTGACCAAATTTGAATATTGAAATTTTGGAATTAACGAAAAAGAAATACATTTAAATTCTCCCCTTTTAAGTCAATTTCACATCATCATTAATTAGTAATTTCATATATTTTTTAAATAAAACACTACAAAAATGGTCAGTAGACCATGTACAAAAGCAATTGATACAAACTATTTTTAATCGATTACTTGATAAATTGTTTATAGGCTTAAAAAAACGTTATATAAATTATAAGTTTGTAATAATTCAAAATTATTTTTAGAGAAATCCAAACAAAACCATAGATTTATTACATTTTATTCCTAATATTTTGTCTCTATTACCATTATATATGGACAAACAGGTGAAATTAGTCATCTGAACATGTAAGCATTTGAAAAATTTATGAGATGATGACAGTTTTATGGCATTTTAAACCAAAGAAAATAAAATTAAAAATAAATCTATAAAATTTTCCAAATATTAAAGAAATTTTTATAAATATTGATTAAAAAAATCGTTTTCCTTACAATTTATTTTTGTTTTTAAGTTTTAATTGAAATAAAAACCGGTAAGCAATGACTCCGGATTATTTCTGCTATAGATTTAAAAGGAATTTACAAAAAATTAAAGATTTGTGCTGAAATGAAAAATCGTTTTATATCCTCTCAACATGTTATTAGTAATTTATTGATTAATACACTCAAGATGTAATGTAAAATGAAGCAAATTTTAAGATATTTAATAATAATTAGTAAAATTTTATTTTAACTTAAGATATTTGAAGATATTTGAAAGCAACAGTCTAGTCCATAATGTTACATGTTTCATTCCTTATAGGGACTGATTGACTAGCAGTCACTTCAAACTTTTTTACTTCCAGTTTTAACTATCATTGGATTTTGGGTGTATTTTTTATTTCAATACTGTTTTATCAATTTCATTTCATCTTAAATTAGTTGCTTTTATATTTTAAGGTGTTTTCACATTTAATTTGCTTACAACGACTACTATTTGCTTACTAAAATATGCATTCCAAACCACTTTAAAAATTTAAACTATAAATGCAAATGAATTGCACGTACAGACAGACTAAACGAAAAAAATCTTAAATCTGAACTGTTACGCATGTCTTGTGCTGTACTTTATGTTTAATATTTTCTTTTGGTCCAACAGACAGTTTATACGATCGATGGATGGATTGAAAGACACACAGATATATGGACACATGTTAAATGTCTTAATTTGTATCATGTTTAAAATAGTTAATAACTTGTTATAAACTGATTTATGAAGTGAGCTTTAATGTTTTAATATCTTTTTAATATCTATAATTTGTTATATAAATTGTAGTTCCCTCTATGCATTTTCAATAAACATTTCTATAAAATTGTTTGTTAAAAGGATTAAATATGACATTTTGTCATGATTTATAGGATGTGTTTAGATTATTAGTAAAATTTGAGATGAACTAAAGAAAGTGAAAAGGAGCATTATAACAAATATACTTAAAATTTTAATAAAATAACTTTAGACTGTAAACTTACGGTCTATTTAATTGGGAATATAGCTACATATTTGGCTGAGATGTATTCTTAATACATCTTCTGTTCACTATTTATTGGCATAGACAAGCTAGGGAATTCTATTCAACAATTTCGGTTGGCTAATAACGATAAAACAGCAGAGATTGAAAATTTAATACTATTATTAATTTCCTTAGAGCATTTTTACTTCAAATACTGTAATACCCTACTGATATGTTAAATACCTCTTTTGAACGTTAAGGGTTCAAGGACCTGATGAGTTTATAATCACATCAACGTAGTCCAAGATCTGTCAGTAGAATTATTAATATGCTAATTAGGATTCTATAAATCGACTTTCGAATTATCGAACAATAGAATTTTTATCGAAAAAAGTCGAAATCGTTTTTGTTTCAAACAAGTCGATAACTCGACTATCGTCTATGAAAAAAGTTGAAAAGTCGACTTTGTAAATAAAAGTCGAAAAAGTCAGAAAAACGCAAAAAAGTCAAAAATAGTAGAAAATTAAAAAAAAAAACGCAAAAAATTTAACAAACTCTAGTATAGACGGAAAAACTCGAAAAAAGTAAAAAAATATCCGAAAATAGTCAAAAAGTCGGAAAAAGTCAAAAAGTTGGAAAATGTCTAAAAGTCAGAAAAATTCGAAAAGACGATTATTTATAAAATACCAAAATTTGAAAAGTCTTAAAGTCGATTTTTAAATAAATAAAAATATTCGAAAAGTCAACATTTAACTAAATGAAAAAAGTCGACTTTTCGTTTCAAATATAGAACCCTAATGCTGATTCACTATTAGGCAATAGAGTACTAAATACATACTGTAATCCATAATTAAGTCCATAGTGTAATCTATAGCACAAATAAGTTAGAAATGACTATGGACTAGTCAACACGCTAGTCTTAAGATAAGTCAATTAGAGAAATATAGCACTCGAAACGAGTGCTGAATCAAGTTCACTGAGTAGTCCAAAATCTTTACCATAAATAGATTCTACGAATTATTGACAATTCAATTAACTTGTTTCCTTCTTCCTCAATTTTTATCCAAACAATTGTTAATAGTCTTAATCATTACGTTGCTAAAAGTCTATATTTAAATATTTAATGAAGGCAAATAATTTTGTTAATTGACTGAAATAATTTTAAGGCAAAAGCGGCACAAGTTTCTTAACTACTTAAAGAGTTAATAATCTCTTTATTTATTAAAATTTAAATTAATACTATGATTGTTTCAATTATCGAATTAATTGTTTTCTTTGAAAATGTTCAATTAAACTGTCTAATTCATAGTTTAACAAATTTTATTGTTTATTAAATTTTTAATAAATTCAATTAATGAATTAATTATTGTTTTTTATGTTATTCAATTGATTGGTTTATAGCAGCACTTAGAATAAAAAATCACAAAAATACAGTTTATAAACTGCAAAAACACTATTATAAATAGTGATCACAGCAATAAACCTTATAAAAACAAAGTGGACCCGTTATTTTCAGTCTCTGGTTTATAGAGTGGACAATCTTCTTAAAGAAGATGTTATTTACTATTTTAATTAATGATTCAAAAAGAAAATTTATATACATACTTTAAAATCTAAAAAAGAAAAATTTGTAATACTTTAAAATTGACGAGGAAAATATGCTCTACATATTGGTCGGTTTAACTACTAATTTTTGGCATCGGTTTTCATTTATTGGAAAATAAATATCTTATATTAAAATTCAAGTAAACTGTTTGGGAATTATAAAATATTTTTAGTATTAATAAATATTAAGGTTCCTAAGTAGTTTGGCTAAGAGGATTATATTTCAGAAAGGTTTTATTGGCTCTAACACGTTTCAGCCGCTTCCTTTTAGTGGAGTAAAAATTTTAATAATGTAAAATTATTTAAAACACATACAAGTTATATCTATATATCTATCTGTACACATTAATTCCTAATATTAAATTTTATAATAAACCCTTATTTTATCTCTGCTATAACAAAAGTTTAATAATTTTCTTTTAGAAATACATATATTCATCTAACGTAGTACTAAAAATATACCATAATTAAATTTACAGGCTAACATATTACCGTTAATTACGATTCTGTTAATAATGGCGACTTTTGTAAGCGACATCTGGCGTGTGTTTCACATTTTCGGTACTAAAATATTTAGTAAATACATAAACCATTAACGGTTTGTAGGGTTTAGTACTGTTATAGCAAGCAAATGCCTCAACCATTTATTTTTTTTATACTTAATAAATTATTTAGATAACAAGTCAAGACATATTAGAATAATATTTTTAAAGCTTACAGTTAGTTGCAAATAATTGTCACTAGATGGGTATTAGCACCTATGCCAGGGGCGCGGTTCCAGCTGAAATGTTTGGTGGTGATATTTTGTTTTTTAGTTATTTTCTTATATTTTGTAATGATCCGCGAATTTTCTAAACAAGAGTTGCCTTTTGTGTAAATTGATTCCTTTCACCTTTGTGAGAGGGGGCATATATGTTTCTCATTTTATTTCTAATTTCTATAATATAATATACCGACTCTATGAAGTATACATATGTATAAATCTATTCCGAGTTCTTATAGCTATCCATGTTTGTGTATCAGAAGACACCAGATATCTGCGAGATTAAGCTTATAATTCTATTAGACATGTCTTCAAGAAAAGAAAGAATCAGAGATATCGGTTTATAAATAACGGAAATATAAGCAAAAATCCGAGAGAGTGAATTGCATCAAAAATATATTTTTTTAAATGCTTTGAATAAAGAAAAGAACAACAACTATTTTGATCCTTTTCGTACTTCAGAAAGTACCTATAAAAAAACAGAAAATAACTTAATAGAATTGATTTTTCTACTTGTTCTTCAACTGGAACTTTTTGAATCATTTGTAATATTGTTACTAAAATCGTTAAATTTTATACGCTGATTATAAGACTAAACTTTTTAGTATTATACTTCTTTAATCATTTTATACCCTACACAACAAAATTGTTAGTTCTACATCCACTTTCAAGTATAGCAATCAGCTCATAATAAGTTCCTAAGTTTCTAAAACACAACTTAAATAAATCAACTGTCCGTCCGTCTGTATGTCCATGTAAACTTTGTACGACCGCTACAGGTCACAGGTTTTCAAGATGATAATGTTTCACAATTAACGGGCCTAATTTGATCCTATCTTTCATGCAAAGTTCCCTTCAAAAAATAACTTATAGCCAAAATTTACTCATAAACACTAACATCACGATATGGTTTATTATTTTTACTTTTTTGTTATCAATTATTTGCTTAAAACTTTTGATTGGTCATAAAAATAATACGAAAATAAAAATTACGCTCTCTTATCAAAATATGTAATAACTTTTATTTAAACTTTTTTTTAAAAACAAATTTTTAAAATACACATATTAAAATTATTTCGTTTTGTATTTTAAAT
The DNA here is from genome assembly GCF_022045245.1 of Lucilia cuprina. Lineage (NCBI taxonomy): Eukaryota > Metazoa > Arthropoda > Insecta > Diptera > Calliphoridae > Lucilia > Lucilia cuprina. The sequence goes on along the minus strand of NC_060951.1, from coordinate 40,156,976 downwards.
TATAATTTGATTTTTTACAAAGTAAAAACTTTTTTGTTCTATTACTGTATTTACACATAATTATGAAATATTTACAATAATAATAATAATAATAATTTTTTATGAGCACATAACAACATTGTAATTTTCCAGAAAGTTCTTTAATAATAATTTGTTTGAAAATTTAAAACTAAATTAAATATAATAATTGTGCAAATGAAAAATTAATTCTTAATAATATAAAGAAAAGTGTATTATTTTTTAATATTTAAATTTAAACAACATATAAAACGCTGTTTTATACATAAAGGATATTAACATATGAGTATCTATCAAATACATATTTCACTTTTTTCAATAAAAAACGACAATTTTAACACATGTCGCTTGACTTTGATATGTTAATGATTAATTTAAAATTGCTTTTTGTTTCTGTTCCAATTTCCTCTTTTTGCTACTGTAAATTATTTTTTTTTTATTTTGTAAAATTTCCAAAAAGTAAAAAAATATATAACAAATTAATCACCTATTTTGAGAAATCCAGACAACAAAGATGAATCATTCATCATTATTTGAAACAATCATTTTATCTCTCAAACAGCATAATGTTTTTGATAGAAAATAGGCACACAAAATTTTCAAGTAATGACTCATTCTTATTCATTTATATACAAAAAAATATATATATAATAAAATTTAAAATATGTATATAAAATAAAAATTTACCTTTTGTATGTAAAATAAATAATAAAATAGACCTTTAACTTTTACTTCAATATAAGGCATCCATAATTAGTAGAATAAGAAATTAATTTACACGTACCAATATGAATTATAAAAACAAATTGGATATGAATAATGCAGACTTTGCTAATTTTGTCTACTATTTACATTACCCAATGACCAATCCTTATTTCACATATCTAAATAAAAATTAAAAGCCTTTGTTTTGAATGTGATTCACAATCGATGTTGTATCGTTGTAGGGTTGTAAGTCATAAAAAATTTTCAAATTAAATTTTTTGAAACAAAAACAAATCAATAAAAAAAATAAGCTACGATACAACCGTACAACACCGATTGTGAATTGGACAAATATGTAAATAAATTGTTGAGAAGTAAAAAATAGTAAATTGAATCTAGAAGTCCCAACTTTATGCACAATGTTACACCTCAAATATAACGAATTATATCGAATCATTTGATGAATAATTTTTGAAAATATAAAACTATTAAAGAATTTAAAAAGAAAAGATTAAATGCGTACAATAAATTCACAATGTATTAAGTTAAAAAAACCTACCAAAACTTTTAAATGTTTTACCACAGAAGTATCTAATTTGTTTCCTTTTTTCTCTTTCTAGGTAAGACCGACATTTATATAAATTAAACATAATAAAAGGTAATTAAACATTTTAAATATAATGTTATAATCTAGTTCAGTTCAAGTTCAGTTCTAGTTCAGTTCTAGTTCAGTTCTTGTTCAGTTCTAGTTCAGTTCTAGTTCAGTTCTAGTTCAGTTCTAGTTCAGTTCTAGTTCAGTTCTAGTTCAGTTCTAGTTCAGTTCTAGTTCAGTTCTAGTTCAGTTCTAGTTCAGTTCTAGTTCAGTTCTAGTTCAGTTCTAGTTCAGTTCTAGTTCAGTTCTAGTTCAGTTCTAGTTCAGTTCTAGTTCAGCTCCAATTCATTATAGTTCAGTTCGCCAAAATTTCAGTGGGATATTTGTTCTGAATATATATTCTCTCATTATTTTTCAATTACAATATTAAAGAAAATTTTTCTCAAAATTTAAACTTTTAAAAATAAGCAAGTTATTTAAGTTGCATAAATATCAGTTGTAGGGTGCAAAGTAAAATAATATTAAATGACTAGTTTAAACAAAAATACGAACAATAAAATAACAGAATAAGCATGTACTAGGTAATTTAATTAACTAACTAATGATAAAATCAAAGTCAAATATTTGATATTCTCAAAAAAATAATAGATATGAACATAAATAAGTATACGTTCTCATATTATCACCTCGAAAATCTCATTTAATATCATGTATATCTCTTCGCTAAAAATATAGAGAATAACAAAACAAAAACTCACCTTCAAATAAAATAAAAATTAAATATAAACAAACGAAAAAATTTAATTACATAAATGATCGATTTGATCACAAACAATAAAAATTCTTCTTTTTAAGGGAGAGTATTTAAATAATACTGATGTTGTTGTTGCTGCTATTAAACAATTATTTTAATATTTCCTCTCTCAGCTCCATTGAACGAACACATTCGCTTGTGCTGTTTATAAACAAATCTAAATGAATCACTTATTGAAGAACGTGCGTTTGTCATTTTTTTTCACAAGACGCCAAAAATGCTTCAATGACCGACAGCAGCAGGCCGGCTGCTGTCGATCCATAATTAAATTCAAATTTAACGTTAACTTTTTTATTTATTTATTTTAAATCGAAAGAATCTGCTGAACAAACATTCAAGCGAACGAGTATAAAAATACACACAAATTTTTTATAGTTAACAAGGTCATTGTTTGGTGTAAATTATAATGTGTTGAACACTTATCAAATAAATAAATAAATAAATAATAAATGAAAAAAAAACAACAAAATAGAAAATCAAAACAAAGAAGTGAACCACAAAGAAATTATGGGCGTTTTGTGGGTCAAACAATTACTAATCTTTTTAAGTAGAGATTATTTTTAAATTAAAGGAAAAATAATAATGTTGAAGTTGTGTTTTTATCTTTAGTAAATACTTTACTTTAGTAAATACTAACAGTATTGTTTAATATAAAAAGTGCAAAGTACTCTTCGCCACAAACCACATATAACATGCGTCAAAAACATTTTCCATTATTAGTGCAGCAAACTGAAGTGGTTTGTACTAAAACTTAGGTAAAACAGAACTAGTTCGCAACAAGAACTGAACTCGAACTGAACAAGAACTGAACTAGAACTGAACTAGAACTGAACTAGAACTGAACTAGAACTGAACTAGAACTGAACTAGAACTGAACTAGAACTGAACTAGAACTGAACTAGAACTGAACTAGAACTGAACTAGAACTGAACTAGAACTGAACTAGAACTGAACTAGAACTGAACTAGAACTGAACTAGAACTGAACTAGAACTGAACTAGAACTGAACTAGAACTGAAGTAAAACGAAACATGAACTGAGCTACAACTCAGTTGTAACTGGAACAGAAAGGGTACTAAACTAGAACTAAACTAGACCTAGAACGGATTAGATTAATTTGTTGTGGAATACGAGCTAACGCCTAACTATGAAAACTGCCCAAATAATAGTTTTGCAATTAAAAATCATATTGTATAATTGAAACAATATTTCTATTCAAAAACACCCATACAAACATACATACGTACATATGTACGTCATTAATTATTAGTTTGTTAAGTTTAGACAAAACTAACCGCTTAATTTGAATTTGTAAATAATTTGATTTCATTTCAATTATTATCGTAAACACAAACCAAAGCATACCACAAGTGCAACAATAACAAAATAAATAAAACATAGTGTATTAAAAATAAAAATTAAATAATAATAAAAACAAAACTAATCAAACTACATACAACAAAACCACAGCACACTCACAGAAACACAATGTAGAACGACGAGATAATTATGGTACTAAATATGCGGGTTCTGATAGTTCTACTACTAGAACTACTGATTTGCTCAGATTTTTATGTGGTAAAAAAATCGCAAAGCTATGAAAAACACGCACAACATTTCTGCTCATTTGTACTCTAACAAATGATGAAACATTATCATTTTAATGCTCTCATTCAAAACAATTACTCAGTAATAAAACCCAAAATACAAAAAAATTTACATTCTCTTTACTCTCGCTTATTCTGGAAACAAAGCAAACGCAAGTGGTTTTTAAAATTTAGTAACAATAAAACCAAACAAGTGGAAGCATTTAAAATAAATATAGAACAAAAAAAGCTAAATACAAAACAACAACAAAATAATTTAAATAAATAATAGAAATTTTATTAAATTTACTTCTAATAAACAAACAAAAAACGTGTAGAAAATGTGTGAATAAATATTAAAAAATTTGCTGGAATTTTAAATAGACAATTTTAAATAGAAAATTTTAAAAAAGATGTTGTAAAACTTAAATTAAATTTAACAATTTAATGTTTCTTCTGGTATTTGGATTATTTACTTCCTCTGCTACGATTTGATCGTCGTTGACATACATTTACAATCGCTTACTTACACTAACAATCTCAGCAATGTCGGCCCCATTGGCATATGATGCGACTTATTTGAAATCCATTTCCGGTATTTTAAAAATTTGTTGCATGGTAAGTTGTCTTGAGCTGCAATGTGTAAAAGTGTTTGTGGCATTTAAAGCGTATTAAGTTTTTTTTGCTATATTTTCTTGCTGTTCTTACCTTTACTCACAGATAGTTGCGAAAAAATTGGATTTTCTCCTGAAAGCATCTGGAATTTGTGTGTTTACCTAAAGATTCTTTGTTTTCAACGGTTTTTTTAATAATTTTTTGAATATTTTCTCTATAAAACAGTGTTTTCAAATGAAGAAAATGTTTGTGAGAAATATTTAAGAAAATATATAAATTATTACTATACTATATACTAGAATATAGATTAGATTATAGACTAGACTATAAACTATACTATAGAATAGACTAAAGACTACACTACACTATAGACTATACTGTAGACTAGACTAGTCCATAGTCTATAGAGTAGACCATAGACTATACTATAGACTAGAAATGTCTATAGACTAGACTATGAACTAATCTATAGACTATACTATAGACTAATCTAATTACGATTGAAGTTCTCTGACTCCCCTCGTTTTAGCTCTATAACGTCTGCCATAGATTGAGAAACAGATGAATAGATGGATTCGATAGAATGTTAAAATCAATACACTTTAATCATAAAGAGCTTAAGCCTTTTTTTTAGCGTATTGATCTCAATTTATATATCTTTCTTACTTCAATATTTGTTACTTCAGCAGTAGAATTCTTTGAATTAGTTTTTCTATGACAGTAAAAGTTTAAAAAGTGTAAGATAGAACCTAGTTTCATGGTAACTAAGTTTTTGTATTAACTTTTATATGGATCGGACCTTAGTATTTTAATTTTATTAAAATTTATCCACAAATCTTTTACTCTTATTACATAAGATGTTTTACAAAACTAGTAAAAATTTTAAATTTCAAATAATTTATATGTTAAAAAAAATTGTTTTGGTTAGATTTTTCTTTTAGTTCAGTTAGTTCAGACGGTACATAATGCTTTCAGTAATCTCAGTTTTATTTTTGAACGTCTATAAGAAATAAACCAATTTGTTTTAAAATGCCACCACTGTTGCACATTGCACAAATAAATCGTATTTTATTGTTTGGATTTATTGTAATTTGTATCACTTTTTATTCTCCTTACATTACGCCACCTTTTACTGCGAAACATTAAAACAACTTTAACAACAACCATCCTGAATCCGTTTCCGCATATAACTGTATTTGTATGTGAATGTATATGTATCTCTATATGATGACTTTGATTTTTATGATGCTGCTAATACACTGTTCGACTACTGCTGGGCTTTTATATTGTGCCACTACTCTCGTCTACCAGATCTGCTGTTTCCTAGGATTTCTCTGTATTGTTTGCAGTTCAGTACATTTGCACAATTTTCGCGGCTGTTTTTACAATACATGCGTTATAGTTGCCTTTATTTGTACATTGTTGGTGTTACTGGCACGTCTGTATCAATTGTGGCAACGTAAATTCTATAAATTCAATGCTGTTAAATACGAATTTTACTTGCATGTATTCCTGGCATTTACCTGTTTCACAGCTGGCTGCGTTACAATATCCTTGGATGTTCTATCCTATACAATTGCAACGGTGTGTAGAGGAGAGAAGCAATATGATTCATTCATACCTTCATTTACTGTTTGGCTCATTCATTCTTTAATTTTTTTCCGTTGCCATATACCATATTGTGGCAGTTATTTATTTGAAATTACTTTCCTTTTACAGGTTTTCTGTATTCATTTTTGTATTTTCATATCCTTTTTTACCTTTATTCCATTACAGTTTTTTGCATTTCTCGCCTTTAGCTTTTATGTGTTTGACGCTTATTTGGGTTATCGTTTAAATCGCCTTTGTGATGCTCAAACCCAAACGACACCACAACCTCCAGTTTAAATAGAACTCTGTGAGGTTTTCCTTGGAAAATTTCTTTATTTTTTATTGTCATTATGTTTTGTGAACATAATATGTGAATGCATGACTTGTATTTAATTGTGATTATTTAGAAAAAAAGAAGAAAGAATGAAAAAGAAAAAAATCGAATGAATTGTTTGTTAAGTTTAAGCATTTATATAATAAATATTGAAAATAAGACTGTATGTTGTAATGTCACAAAAGAAACACTTAAACCAAATGTTAAGTTTAGTAACTATTTTAGTATTTTGTTTTAAATAAATTAAATAATATATTTTTAAGGTTTGTTGTAATTTATTTATCAAAAACATTTTCTTGATTTTTCACAACTAGACTATGCCATAAACTAGACTATAGACTAGACTATAGACTAGACTATAGACTAGACTATAGACTAGACTATAGACTAGACTATAGACTAGACTATAGACTAGACTATAGACTAGACTATAGACTAGACTATAGACTAGACTATAGACTAGACTATAGACTAGACTATAGACTAGACTATAGACTAGACTATAGACTAGACTATAGACTAGACTATAGACTAGACTATAGACTAGACTATTGACTAGACTTTAGTCTGTAGATGAGACTATAGTCTGTAGACTAGACTTCTCCTTGTGAATTTGTGAATTACAGCCGTATAAATACATGCAAATACCATCTAAACACCTAACCACATATACATTGTAGTAATACACGATATTATTTACTTTTGTACTGGTGAATTCCTTGTCAATCTTTGCGTACATGTTAATGTCTCCTTTCTATGGGGTTGTGGTTTTCTGTTTTATTCCCTTATCCTGTATGTCTTACTTGCTGTGGTAAAGATATCAATTTCTTTTAAATGTCATGTTCTTTCAACCTAAAAATAGTTTATAACCGTACGTGTTATGCGTTTTAGTTTTATGTGTTAGTTTTTTTTGTACGCGTCACTTTTTAGATGAGTGTAGGAGCTTTAATAGCGTTCTAACTGTATATTAACAATCGTTTCCTTTTTAGTGGCTAAAATGAAATGAAAATCTCTATTGACATATACATGTGATATTTAACCCATATTTTACTGAATTTGTTTTTTTGTTTTCTTTTGTGTAGCAAAAAAAAAAAAAAAAAACAAAAATAATTATTTAAGTAAATTGCTAGAGGAAAATTAATTAATAATCCTCCTTTTACCTCTAATCAATATTCCATTTATTTATTCACGTAATAGATAGTTTACGAAAAATCTTTTCTAACTAGAATATTCTATTTTATTTTGATAAGGGTTTGATGTTTTTATATTAATGTATTCTAGAAGAAGCTCAGTCTTAGAGTGATGTACGATTGCAGTGAAATTTCCTGGAAATATTCTTCGAAATGTGCCATAGTAATGATAAATTTATTACCTTTCTCGTAATTTCAATTATTTTGTTAGACGGTAGGCATATAGTTATTTCTTACATTCAAGTAAATAAATCTGGAATAAATAATGTTATATTCAAAATCTTTTTGTTGACAGTTCTATTATCCTAATGTATCTCTAGAGTATTATATAGAACTTTTACGTGATTTTGTTGTAAGGGGAGATATATAAAGTTTGTATTTTACGTGACATATTCTTAGTAATATCTAAATAAAAATATGCATACATTGGGTACAATTTTAGTTATTTTATAATAATAGAAAAGACTTGACTTGATTCAGAAATTATAACTGTTTATTTCCATAAATTTATTTCTCTATGATCAATTTTTAAAATCTTATTTCTCTATGATCAATTTTAATTTGATATTGATTTACTGTAGATGTTCGAAATTGCATCAAAAAACTTCCAAAGAAGAAATAGAACTGAACATTTTAACACAAGCTTGTCAAAGGAGCAGTATCCTTTTATTTGATTCAAAATTCACTACTTCTGAAGTCATTACCAAAGTGCAATTTTTATGTTATTTTTTTAAAGTTAAATTGTTGTGTTATATAATACTAAAAAATATTATATATATTATTATCGCTTCTACTGAAGTCATTAAACATCACTTCCACAGGAGGTAAAAAAATCACTAAATGCTTCTTTTAAAATGGCGATCAATGTAATTCTTTGGGAAGTACTTCGTTTTGTTTTTGCTGGAAAATGTTAGTTAGTTAGTTAGTTAATTAGTTAGTTAGTTAGTTAGTTAGTTAGTTAGTTAGTTAATTAGTTAATTAGTTAGTTAGTTAGTTAGTTAGTTAGTTAGTTAGTTAGTTAGTTAGTTAGTTAGTTAGTTAGTTAGTTAGTTAGTTAAACCAAAATCAACTTTCTTCTGCTATATTTACATTAATTTAGTTTACAACTTACATTTGTAAAGTTTTCTTTACAATTTACTTTCACTTACTGCTTTCAACTATAATTTCCATAATCAAGACAAAATTTTCACTTCCCAGAACAAATTTTATGTTAGACTTAACAAATTTGCCCTCAATAAATTCAACTATTAAACACAAATTTTCAAAACTATCGCTTCGTTTAACATTCATGCCAAAATACAAGGGTTAAGAGGCTTTAGTTTATACTGAATGTGTGTACATGTGTAAGGAAGGACACTATTAAACTCATACATACACATCAAATACTTACTTACATACGTGAACTATTTCTCTGTATGTTTTTGTAATATCTGCGGTCATACGTGTACATGACAGTGAAGAACAATTCTTATGTACACCTAACTAGATTTATAGTTGCTACACTCAAAGGCAACTAAACTCAACAAGTGTTAGTTAGAGAAAGTATAGCCTGAATTTTGCTTAGTGCCCATCGCTGGTATAAATATACAATTTTCTAAACTTTAAAACATAGATGATTTGCTTTTTGTAGTCAGTGTCGATGACGGCTATGAAAAACATTTTTTTCATTTATGTTTATAAAATACTAAACTACTGTCACTATTACCCACTCATGTTGCCATAGGCCATAAGTATTTAATAACGGTTTGTTTACTTCACTGTCATATACATACATAACGCCACATATGCATTCAGAAGACTCTTATAAAGCTGTTTTGGCCGTTTATAAACACTTGAAGGGTTTACCGTATGGGCTTTTACATTGCAATCAAAATATGAGTTTATTGTCATGTCCTTATTCTTTATTATTAAATATTACCGAATGAAAGGAAATTCAATTTTCACACATTTTCAATAAAAAATAAACAATTCTTAAAATGTACATTATGATAAAATTACATTCTTAAGTTATAAAATACTTCAACAATAAAACGAAAAAAATCTTAAATTTATGTAACACCTTTATGGCTCAATGAATATTTCAGAAAAATACTTTACCAAACCAAATATTTTTCCATTTCTTAACAATTACCTGTCTTCATACTTCCATTTTGCCAACAAATGTGGTCTGTTCAAAAAATATATATTTCCATAGATAGCAAAAAAATGAAACATTCATTTATTTTCCAACAGTTTCTATTCGTTTTCGAACAGGAAATCAAGAATGCAACACATGTTCTACACTCTGAAACACATTCAACTATAACTCTTCTATATTTATTGTATTATTTGTACGTTTTTCTTTCACTTCTTCTCTTTTTTACGTTTTTAACAAATTGTGCATTTTTTCTGAAAAAAATTCAAACATGTTCATTTATGTTTAAAAAAGTAACATCTCTTTACCCAAAAAAAAAAAAATAAAGAGAAAAAAAGAAATGTGAAAAGAAGGAAACGAATGGTTAGAAAAAAATTGGAAAAGTATTTGAAAACTTTAAGGAAGTTTTGCTTATTTGTACATACATATGTGGGTATAAACATTAGGTTAGTTCCCTGTGAAATAAAAAATTTTATGATTATAAAATCTATTTAAATTTCTTAAAATTAGTCTATTTTTGAACATTCGTCAAGATCATCCATTACTATATTTGCTTACTTTTTTTGGCTTGTATTTATGAACCACCCTACTAAAAATTTATTGACGAGTATACGCACTTTCGTATGCTATTGCAAAAGTGAATGAGAAAAGACTTAATGGAAAATGATCAATGAACGTTATAAGATGATTTTTATTTAGCATATTTTAAGGATGAACACGAAAAATCTTTTACTTTATTAACAAAACCTTAAGCATTTTCATACATTTTGTTTAAATTAGCAATAATAGTCAGCATTATTTTATAAAACAGTAAGAACTTTACTATTCTTTACCTGACTATATGATATCCTCTACCGAATTTCGGCTATTTCCTACATATAATGATATTTTTCTCACTAAGATCAATTAACGTTTTTCATATAAAAATAGATTTTTTATGCAAAATTTTATGTGATCACAGGTTATTGCTGTTTTCCAACGATCCAAAAACGTTTAAAGGTTTATCACATATAAAAACATTTGATAAAAAGTTGATATGATCACAGACTTTCAATGTTTGATAATAATTTGATGTGATCACAAATTTTCGATGTTAAAAAAAAAATTAATGGGATCACACACTTTCGATATTTGATAAAAAGTTCATGTGATTACAGATTTTCGATATTTTGTCTTACACCGATTTTTTGCTATTTGCTACTTATAATGATCTTTTATTAACTAGGATCTTTTAACATTTTTTTATGCAAAAGTTGATGTGATCTTAGATTTTCTTTCTTTTTTTCTAACTGGAGTATTAATTGAGGATCTATTAACGTTTTTAGATTTGTTACATAAGGATCGATTTTTGATAAAAAAGAGTGACTTCAGATGTAGTGAATTTGGAACCAAAAAGAACATCTCTCCTATGAAAAGCCTGTGTTAAAGTCATGACTTCTTTTTCTCTTTTTTGGAAATTCTATTTTTGCTAGGATAGCAAAAAGCCGTCATATAGTGTTATTTTTTTCAATATTGGAATATAACAAATATTTTTGAAATCTTTCAACATTAATGTAGTTTTATAATATCAACAGCATTTTTATTAAAATTAATATTCGCGCTGTAATCAAGAAATTGAAAGAAATAAAGACATTTTTCAAAACTTAAGTGTAACTTTGGGTAGATTCATGTTTTTTCTTAAGGAGCGTCAACAAGTTAATGGAAATTTTAAGATTTTCGTTATTTTATGAATATGAGCATTACTTTTGAATTTTAAGTCGAATTTAAATGCTTCATATAAAAGTCGACTTTAAATGCTTCATATAAAAGTCGACTTTAAATGCTACATATAAAAGTCGACTTTTGAAATAAAATGTATGTGATTACAGTTTTTTTGGTATTTTTAAACGGAAATGTTAAAGATCATAGCGGATTTAAGATTTTTTTCTAGGATTAGCCGATTTTTTAAGTGATTCTTGAAATATTTCTAATGAAAAATAACTTTTTTTTATAGAAAATTGAGGTGATCAAAGATTTTTGTTAATTTCTCAATTTGACCCTTTAATAATGATCTACAGTTTTTTTTTGCATTTCGTAAGAAACTCTTTACCATAGTGTTATCATATGTCTAAGTTTTTTTTTACATTATTTGAAATCTTTCACTCATAAATTACTTCCTGTTCTTGACAGTGACAAAAATTTGATTTAAAGATTGTTTCCGATTTTTCCTTACATCTCCTTTATGTATGAGACCGAATTATTCAGATCTCAAATAGAAAACTTATTGAATATAGAGACCCTAAAGATATCTTTTTGTGTAGGCTGTAAAAATATCTATAGATTAATTTTTTAATTGATTGAAAAAAACTTTTCTGGTCTTTTTTTCTATTTTTTTAATATTTTATTTTGAATTTTGTACTTGGAACAATAATAATAGTCAATAAAATTTTAGGCAAATAATATTCAAGTTTCTTAACAATTTATGAAACACTTTATATATTCAATTGTGTCAATAAACTGATAATTTTGTAAATGCTAAATGCATTGTTAAAGGTCGAGTATTCCTTTAACTTTGTGTGTGATCGATTAATAATCACCTTCTTTATTGATTTAAAAATAATATTTACCAAACAGTTTAATTCATTTGATTAATAAATTAAAAAAAAATCAATTTTATATTAATTAAATATTTAATTTATACAATTAATGAATTAATCCACGTTAAATTGTTTTTCAATTATTGACATTTATTGTTCTGATAAATTCGTTATTTGAAAAAAAATATATATTTTTTTTTTACAAAATTTATCATTTTGGTGCAAAACTTGCTTGATACAATAATTTGATAATTAAAACTTATTTTTCAATTTTTTCTGTGTATATAGACCCAAAAGATTCCTGGGATCTTAAAATCAACAGACGAACAATAGGACAAAAGGTTTCGACAATCCATAAGCATCCAGAATATCAAAGCATCCTGTGAAAATTGACAGGGAAATTATATGATGAAAATTACATAATGAAAAACTTATTCCATTTATTCTTTCCATTTATATGGTGAAGTTAAGGTTGTACAACATCAAATACCTTTTACCTTGATTTGGTTATAGGATTACACTAAATCGACACATAATGACGTATGTTTTTATATATGTATGTGTAATATTGTGACAGATATGAGTATATGTATAAAATGTAAAATAGATTATGGTATTTACTTACATGTGTAAGCAACATGGCTGCAATACAAGAATAATAAGGTGGTGGGAATTTAAAGGACTTGACAAAGTACTCAATAACAAATATTTTTGGTTCAAAAGATATTTTACCTCCTTATTCGCTGATATTAAAGACATTTTTTTTATCGATATTAGCATTATTATAGGGTATTATTTTACAACTATGTGCATAATTCGAAAAATTTTTTTGAAATATATTTTCTACATGTTCCCTTCTTACTTAACATAAGCGAAAATCGTCCATTTTTTGTTTATATTATTTACTGCGTGATGGTGCTTTGTAAACCAAAACATTTTTATTTCAAGTTTTTTTTTTTTTACTATTTCCTTATTTTTCTACATTGAATTTGTTGGTACATGTTACTGATTGTGTTGCTGTTCGCATGAAAATCCCATAAATCCTCTATTACTATTTAACACTTATTTTATCGTTGAAATACTTTTTACTTTTATAGAATTTCTTACATTTTATTCTGTATCAGGGTATGCGAAGATGAAAAGATTTAAAGTAAATTTTGGAAATTAAGGAAAAATGATAAACATTTCGTGGGATGAATGAAGACATAAAAAATCATATATTGTAAAATATAATCATATTTTTTTAAGGTTTGTAATATAATATGAAAACTCCAAGATATAATTCCAAAGACTCAACATTAGCCTTTACATTAATATAATGAAGGACACTTTACACAGGTTAACAAGGACTTTTTATCACTTAAGAACTAGTTATGGTAATAGTATTTTTTTTGCAAACCCTGATTAACTCAGAGCTCTTTTCTCTTCTACTCCAACAAACATCAATGCAATTCATTCAAATAACCATAAAAATGCTTTCACTAAACATTTCTTTTCTCGAAGAGGCAACAACATTGTTTCATGTGTTTTTTGCAACAATACTTTATGGTCTGCTACTTTAAACTCTACTCTAATATTTCTTCACAACTGCAACACTGAACACAACAACTAACAGCAGGGGAATAAAGTTTTCCATACGATACAAAATGTTATTGCTGTTTAAAAACTATTATAAATGAACTTGTTAAAAATAAAAGTAAAATTATTGAATAAAAAGTGAAAAAAATATTAAAGTTAAAAGTAGATTGAAAAACTATTGAAGCTCTTCATTCATATTTTTTACTGAATAATTTGAATGGCTTGTTATAGTTTTATATAAATTTGTTTGTATCACAAAGTTTGAGAAAACTTTTTTATATTAACATAAATTAGGTCATGTTCAGCATGACCATTTGACTTGGTAAAGTAAGGAAAAAAATATTGAATTACAAAGGGTCAATATGGAAAAAAATGGTTTTCTTTTGCACTGTTGTTAAGCACAAATAGAAAGAAGAATTTCTAAAGAACTGTTTTGTCCTGCACTAGCTTTTTTGTTTTCACTCAAAAAATCGTTTATTAAGAAGTAAATGAGAAATCTGCCACGTTTTATACATTTAAGCCAATAAATACCATTAGTTTCTACATGTTTTTCTTTCTAAACTACAAACAACAATTAACACTTCAAAACCCCCTTTTTCTTTTCTTTAAATTCTTTTGTAGGCCCATTATATCTAGCAAAACAACTTAAGATAGCTTTAAAACTAAAAGCAAAAACTTTGGTAGTTTTTAATTAAGACATTTTCACACAACTTATACAATTATATGAAAACTTTCTTTCTTTCTTATGAAGTGATTTATTAAAACTATGTTGTTTCTTAATTAAGAGTAAATTGTCTAAAAGAAGAAAATACTTGCTTAGTAACTTTAAAATTGTTTTTATTTAGGTGTTTAACTTAAATATAAAAAATAAAACAAAATCCTAATTTTGTTATAAACTAGTTTTCCTATAATAACCAACATTTGGACATGTATGCGTATGAGTAATTTGGAATTTCAAGAGAAATACATATTCATACGTATTGTGTGAAAGACATTGAAGGGATAAAAGTATGCGAAAGTGCAAGACTGCAACATTTTACATTAGAAAGTACTAAGCTGCTTTTTTGGCATTGACAGCACTGAATAGTTGTTTGAGAATGTTCCCGAAATGCAGGGATGACATTAATCGCTTTAAGATACTATATTAGAAAAGAATAGCAAACCAGTTCAAAATAAAGTAAAACGGAAATTGCAAAATTATTACTGGAGGCACAAAGTTCCATATAACTAGCAGGTTTATACGGTGATGATAGTAAATGGCAAAGGTCATTCACACAAATCATTGTACTCAAGTAACAATGTAAGTAGAGTAAATGACACTCAAAGCTACTCAAGATGTAAACTCGTCACTTGAGAATGGTAATAGTTGCAAAGAAGCGACGAGGATTATATTGCATGCAACTTTTTTTAAAGGAAAAAAGTTGCAACAAAGAACTAACAGGTGTTGCATATAGACATATACAAAGGAAAAAGGCTATGCATGAAACAGATAAAAGAAAGAATGAGATAGAAGTGGAACTAACAAACAAACTAACTAACTAAGTAACTAACTAACTAACTAACTAACTAACTAACTAACTAACTAACTAACTAACTAAGTAACTAACTAACTAACTAACTAACTAACTAACTAACTAACTAACTAACTAACTAACCAACTATCTATCTAACTAACTAACTAACTAACTAACTAACTAACTAACTAACTAACTAATTAACTAATTAACTAATTAACTAACTAACTAACTAATTAACTAATTAAATAATTAACTAACTAACTAAATAACTAACTAACTAACTAACTAACTAACTAACTAACTAACTAACTAACTAACTAACTAACTAACTAACTAACTAACTAACTAACTAACTAACTAACTAACTAACTAACTAACTAACGAATTAACTAACTAACTTACTAACTAACTAACTAACTTACTAACTAACCAGCTAGCTAACTAGATCACTAGCTAACTAACTATTGCATTTCGACGACTGCAGTAAACAATCGATTCAGACGTCGACGCTAAGTTGCTCCTCTGTCTTCTTTGACAGAATCTTTTGCCGAAAATAGTGAAAAATTTAATAAAACATTTTTTTTTTGTTTTTCAGGAAATATCAATAAAAAATTTTACTTTTGCATTGAAACCCATAAAGCGAAATTACTAAAGATCAGAATTTTTTTATGTAGCAAACGTTGCTTACCTTGACTTTCTATAGTTCCATCATGTTTTAAATTCAACAATATATCGTAGCCAAATATAAGTGAGCAAAAACAATGCTTGCACTTTGTGTATGTCAGGTTGTAATAATTTTACCAGAACTTTGTAATAACCTTTTTCAACCTTGGCAATTAAGACACGTTTCAATCGTGTTAATTACACCGTGTTGGGTTTTGTGCATGTGTAAATTTAATTTTTTGAAAATCAAATTAATTTTATTTAAAAAGCTCTTTTGCAATTCAATTGAAAAAAAATGTGCTTATTATAACCTGTTGAAAGGGGTTGAAATAAGACAAAAAAAGTAAGCACGTGTTGTAGTAAGTTTCGCTTTATGGAAGAATATTACAATTCAAAAGTATAATAAATATTAACAAATTTAATATGACATTAAATTGTAAACAAATTTAATTTTTGGTTGATGGTTATCCTGATAAAACTAAGGATTTAGAATATTATAATGTTAACACATTCTAACTCTTACTATATATTATAGTAATTTTTATTAAATAAATTTCCACCACAGATAATGTATTCACATAATAAATACAACTGAAACATATTGTTCTTTGTAACAAATGCAAAAATGGCAACAATTTCCCATTTTAATACCAACATAACAAAAAAATTGAAATATATCCGCTTTTTTGTTCATTTCATTTTATCAACACTTTCAAGTGATGGATAGATACTCTTCCGTTTAGGTACTTTATATGTTCTTTTTTATACTATTTTCCTTTTAAATGAAAAATCGACAACAATGAAACACAAACTGACTGTCAATTGAAGGGAAAAAAGTAAATGTTTTTTTTTTTCATTTTTCTTGACAATATTGTTCCATTTTATATATCCTTTCAGCAGAAATAGCTGACGTGATAGAAAGAAAAAATGAAGATATAGCTGATAAGTATTAATAGAAAGAGTTTTGTTAAGTTTTAGGAAAACATTTACTTGAAATAAACAGTAATGTAACATTTTGAAAGTAACTTAAAATAAATATTTGAGGCTATTCTATATTAAAACGGAAATTGTCTTTACAACCTTCAAACGTGACAAATGTTTTACTTCATATTAATATCTCTACAAATTCCTTTCTTAAAAATACTTACAAACATATATTACTATTTATAAATATTTATTGCCCTTTGATCCATTTATTTTGGTCTGTCAATTAATCATTCATTTTTTTCCTATAATTATAACTCCTTAATATAGTCTTTGGTGTTTGATCTAACTGTTAAGCAATAAATAAAACTTAATGTTGAGTAAATAAAGAAAAAAAAATATAATATATATAACCTCATGTAATAAAATGAAATCAATTAATTATAATTCTAAACTAAGTGTCATACAAATACTGACACGGTAATGTAAGTAAACCCGATGAATTTATTGGCTGGAAGAACTCCCTATAAAGAAACTGTAACCTAAAAAAAGAATAAGCCCTCAACATATCATCTTAGGATAGCTCAGTTCCAAATCGTGACTATTATTATGGTCATGGTTTGTAATATATATAGTAGATTTCTTCATAATGTAACTAAAATCTTCTTTTTTATAATATAGTACTTAGTAAGAAGCGAAGTCTTACGTTTTAAAGACAAGTTTATCTTGTAAAATGACTATAATATATCTAGTATAGACATTATAATCCCTCTAGTCTATAGTACCTTAAAACTAGAGACTATAATCAGTTCTAGTTCAAGTTCAGTTCTAGTTCAGTTCTAGTTCATTTCTAGTTCAGTTCTAGTTCAGTTCTAGTTCAGTTCTAGTTCAGTTCTAGTTCAGTTCTAGTTCAGTTCTAGTTCACTTCTAGTTCAGTTCTAGTTCACTTCTAGTTCAGTTCTAGTTCAGTTCTAGTTCAGTTCTAGTTTAGTTCTAGTTTAGTTCTAGTTTAGTTCTAGTTCAGTTCTAGTTCAGTTATAGTTCAGTTCTAGTTCTCTTCTAGTTCAGTTCTAGTTCAGTTCTCGCTCAGTTCTAGTTCAGTTCTAGTTTAGTTCTAGTTTAGTTCTAGTTTAGTTCTAGTTCAGTTCTAGTTCAGTTCTAGTTCAGTTCTAGTTCAGTTCTAGTTCAGTTCTAATTCAGTTCTAGTTAAGTTCTAGTTCTGTTTTAGTTCAATCTAAAACATACAGATTTCATATTACATCATCTTGGCTTAATAATGTATTCGTTTTCCAAACAAAAACTGTTGGAATCGTATCATGAAATTAATAAATATATTGAAAATCATGTAAAGTAGAATGGGAAAAATAACTAACATGTGTATGATTAATGATTGATTGATGATTGAACACGAGTATATCAAGGATATTTTTTAAATGAAGAAAGAACATAGAAACACCTCTCTCATATGTATTGGGAAAAAATTGCTTGTAAAATTACAAAAATAAAACAAGTTTTATAAAAATAAAGAAATCAAATTGAAAAAATAAAATCAAAGATATAAAATATATACTAATAAATGTATGTAAAAGAATATTAAACAACTTCATATTCATAGAATGCATTAAGAATTTATTCATCAATCAATTTATATTTGCGTCTGCTTGAAGGCAGTATATTTCTTGAATACAAATTAAATTATTGTTATTAAGGTTTTACAATTTGTTCATTAACGTTGTAAAATATATTTAAATTAAGTACTTGATGTTTTACTACAATTTTTAAAAACAAGTCCCTAACATTTTTCACTTTTTATGGACATATTTTTTTATGTATTTATGTATCGATTTCAATCTTTTGCATTTGGCCTTTTTATTGATATTATAATTGGCGACATGGATGTGTAAATGAATCTTTACACAGAGAATAACATACTTACCAAATTGTGTTTATAACTTTTCAATAACATTCGTTGTCAAAACTAGTTCAGTTGCCAAATCAATAACAAAAATATAAAAAGTACACAACGATTTTAGTGCTTTTCTAACGAGTTTTTTTCTCTGTATATGTTCATGCCATAATTTTTCATTTTGAACTTTTATTCCTTCCAATATGCATTTCACTTTTACAATCAGGTAGGTCACATAGTTGAGTTAAGGTGAATCAAATTAATGTGTTCCTTTTTTTGTTTGGAATTTTCAATCTCAACTATTTACTCTGATGTTTACTATCAGGAGTATGTATCGGTAAAAAATCTATATAGAGTGACCCGGAAAATTTTCTTTTTAAGAATCTAATGTAGGAATCTCACTTAAGCGATGAGTATTAATTTACCTGAACACGAACAAAAAGAAATTTTCGAAAGGTCTTCAGTGCTCTTGCAGTTATTTAGAATTTTGTTCTCATTATAAGATGTTAACAAAATGTTATATATTTTTTGAGAAAAAATTTTAGTGGTATTTCTAGAAATAATTAGTAAACAGGACACCCTAATGCACATCTCATGTATTTGAAAACCAAGTTAAGAGCTCAGTTTTATGGCTGACCGATTGAATGGCTGGTTGATTGGTTGAGTGGTTGCTAGCCTGTATGTTATTGCCGATAATAACGCTCTTTTATATGTTTGCTGTTCATTGTATTACTACTCTTTTGTTTAATTTTTCCCAAATACCTGTATGATGTTGTTTTATGATACAATTTGAAAATTCATTTGTACATTGCAACAGTTTCACATTGAGATAAATTTTAATGAAATGATTTTTAAAAGGCTATTTTGAACTTTTAGTTAATATGTTAACATTACTTTATTTCATTTTAACTAAAATTGAAAAAAATATTTAAATTAATCTATTATTTTTTCGTGATTATAATTTTAATAAATCTAATTTTATTTTTCTTTTTCATTTCAGGTAAGTTAATGATTCCAAAACATTCCAAAGAACTGGGTTCGTAATAAGAGTAAGTTTGAAAATCATTGATTATGTAATAATAAAATTACTATAAATTCTATCGGCTAGAAATTGGTGTTTATTGTTTAAAGTTTTTGTCTCCATATTTCACATTAAAGACTCTATAGTCAAGAGATTAAGATTTATGTATGTAATCCAGAGGTTAATTTTTTATAGTATTAAGACTAGAGTCACCATGGTGTATAGATTATTACTCAAATAACTTAGAGTTTTTGTTATTCATAATCCAAAAGCTGTAGTCTTATTCATAATAATTTATCACAGATTTATAAGTAAGAGAGATTTTCATACAAAATTTGTTCAATAAACCTTTGATAAATTGTTACGAATAAGGCAGTATATGTATAAAAAAAATATAGAAATTAATATATCTATAATATTATAGCTCATATAACTTATAGACTTTGGTATCCATAATCCTTAGACTGTGCTCTCCATAGTCTAGAGACGGTTGTTTCTATAGCCTAGATACTACAGTTTCCGTAATGTCGAAACAATAGTCTATATTATTTCTATAGTCTGGTGATAATTGACAAGGAATAGTTTTCTATAGCATACATAGTCTAGAGACTACAATCAATTTAGTTTGATATAGGTAGTTTGATAGGTTTTGATAGGTTCAATATTATGGGAAATTCAAAAAGTACCTTTTGCAGAACGAAAAAGTACCAAAAAATTACCATTGATTTGTTTTCGTCTAATCCAGTATCTACATACTTAATTTCATGTTACTAATTTCATTATTATAGAAAATTGAAAAGGTACCTTTTGCAAAACGAAAAAGTACCAAAAAATCTATTTTATGTGTTCTCACCTAATTACCAATCTACATACTTAATTTTATGTTTCTAAGTTCAATATTATAAAATATTCAAAAAGTGCCTTTTGAAAAACGAAAAAGTACCAAAAAATTCCCTTTTATGGATTCTCACATTACTGCATACTTAATTTCATATTTCTAGGTTCAATATTATAGAAAATTCAAAAAATACCTTTTTAAAAAACGAAAAAGTACCAAAAAGTTCCCTTTTGTGGCTTCTAACTTAAGCTAGGCTCCACATACTTAATTTCAAGTTTCTAACCAATCAACGACACACTAGTGCTGCTCTCGCTCTGCCTTGTTTTTATAAATAACAATAACAATATTTGCCATATGATTATGTATTTTATTTTTGTTTTTTGTAATTTCTGTTTGAGCATGAATAAAAATTCTCAGTTTCAGAGGTTGTGTCGGATTTTTGCTCCGGTCCGTTATTTATGGACTGAGGTTGCTGGTTTTAAATAGCGATCTTCCCGAAAGCATGTCTAACAGAATTATTGAAGATTCAGATATCGCCGATATTTTGGGACCTCTAAAAACTGATTTCAACAAACATGCAAACAAACAGACAGACGGAAAATTATATTATAGAAATTACAAACGGAAGGTGAAGGGTATAAAAATTAGCATTTTTTAAAAATTTAGTTTTATACTATGTATAAAACTGAATTATACTAAACATTTTACTTATCTCATTATGACAGTTGTCTCCAAAAACAGTAGGTTGATTTCCCACATCACAATGGCGACATTACACATTTGTTTTCTAACATTAATTTTAATTAATCTCTTCGTGTGATATTTTAAAATTAGAAAACTTTAAAGATTTATAGCTACGTAAAAATAAACAAAAATCAACAAATTTAACTCAGCGACTTAAAGGCACGTATTTAATAGAAACATAAAGTGTAAATTGAACATCGTTACATGTCTGCTGAGATATGACCTGTTAGAAGTTTAACATACACACATATGTGTACAATGTACATTGTACATGTCTGTCTGTATGCCAACTTTGACGTGTCATCAACTACAAATACAAGTTTTCATGAATTTCTGGATATAAATCAGTTATTAGTATGTACATATATATATGTATGTATGTGTGTAGAGAGCAAGAGTTTACAAGGTTCTTGTTGGTAAAGTTTTAGTTTAGTTCGAGTTGTTTAAGGATGTGTGTATAATTCATTATGGTTCAGTTAACTTAAATGTTTACATATTAAGTTATGTTATAATGTATGTCAATGTAACATGATGAAATCTCACCATCTTCAATGTCTGAGCAAAAATATAGTGATGATATTTCTATTTCAATACTCGTACCTTAATTTTGTCTTTCATTCAATGAATTATTTTAACTAAAAATTAGATTTGGAAGTCTAACAGACTTGTTAGAAGTCTAACACCACTTTAGTGGGGAGGGTATATTGGGTTTGTGCTGATGTTTGTAACGCACAATATTATTGGTCCTATACAAAACTTAAAGTATACCAATCGGCTTAGAATCATTTTCTGAGTCGATTTAGCTATGTCCGTCCGTCCATATAAACCTTGTAATCAAGCTACAGGCCGCAATTTTAAAGATAATTTAATGAAATTTGGTACATGATCTTCTATTGTAATAACCCTATTGAAAATGGTTAAGATCGGTCCATTATTTCACCTAGCCCCCATACAACTGTAACCCCGAATAGGGCTTGTAAACATTGTAATCATACTACAGGTCGTAATTTTGGAGATAATTCAATGAAATTTGGCACATGATCTATTATACATTAGGCTTGAAAATGATCATTTTACTTCTTTTATATTGAAAATTATAAAAATTATTCGAATTTATTTTATATTTTTAATATAAAACTAGAACAAGCTATAATGTATCTTAAAATTTCTGCAATTTATTATCACATATAGAAAAAACATATTCATTTCAATTCTTTTCTCTGAAATGTCTAAATATTCATTGTTTTTGACACTGGATTTGATTAAAATATCTTACAAAATTCTGAATTACGAAATTATTTTATCACAGATAGAGTGCAGCCAAATAAATATTTTACTCATTCATACTTATTTCAGTTACATAAATAATTTCATAAATAAATGAAAAACGTGTGCAATGCATATTACAAAAACTTAATATAGTGATTGAAAAGTACTTTATTTATAGTTCACAAACATATGAAATCAAAATCATCCCACACAGACATGATCTTATAACAGCATAAACAGACAACCAACTCATTACAAAAAAAGCAAACCGACAGACAAACGTAAAACAGAAAAAAAAGGTTGAAAACATCAACACTAAATATTATTCTAGGAAAGCACTCCACATATCCCATATCCAAAGATATTGTTTTTATGATAAATATAGATAAATCAAATAGATATAGAATATATTGATGTAAACATATGTGTATATGTATGTACCCAAGTGCAACATCATATCACTATCACAACTTTATACAAGGATACCCTTGTATGTATGCAACACTATTTGTAATTTATTTTACACTTGCTAACTCTACAAAGGGTCCTGGTCGTAAAAACACTTGTTGGTTTTTGGCTAAACATTCAATATAATTTTGTTAGTGTATCAGCAGGCACGTTTTCCTCACACCAACACATTACATAACAGACTTAGGTAGTGTTGTGTTTGTACATTTGGTTAAGGGTTTTCTCTTTACGGTTGTGTTCTGTGCTCGGTGAGCTGTTAGTTTATCTTTTGCAAAGGTAAATGATGATTAGCTTTTGATTTAATGGTGATGTTGGTACAAAATGCAATTAACAAATGTCCAAGCTATGTCTATTAGGGTTGTCATGGCTAATTGGTAGAAATGAATCAAATAAAAAAAATTTTCATAATTTTACAACAATTATTTACTTTAAAATAATAATTAAAAAAGTGTTTATAAATTAATTTAAAATTATTTTAAATATGTATCTAGTTAGCCTTTAACGAGACTTCCTAATATACATATGCCATTCATAATTACGATTTGTTTTTTGTGGTTTGTTTTAAATGCAATCAAATTTAATCATGTATGGAATCAGTTCATAATGTTTTGTTTTGAAACCTATAATTAGTAAAATTGTGGTCTACATTTGAAATTTAGTTCAAATAGATTGAAAGCTAAAAACTATAATTAAAATTTGTAATTTCTTTATTATATTTTTCCAATCTGAAAACTGCCTCATGCAAAGTACATTATGTACTTCATATAATTAATTTTAAAAAGAAAATGATTCATTAATTCTTCAGGTATATGTATAAAAACAATTAAAAATTGAAAACAATTTTAGAGATGTAATGAATAACATTAAGATACTAATCGCTAATTTTGGTTTATTATTACATAGTCTAGTCTATAGTCGAGTCTATAGTCTAGTCTATAGTCTAGTCTATAGTCTAGTCTATAGTCTAGTATATAGTCTAGTCTATAGTCTAGTCTATAGTCTAGTCTATAGTCTAGTCTATAGTCTAGTCTATAGTCTAGTCTATAGTCTAGTCTATAGTCTAGTCTATAGTCTAGTCTATAGTCTAGTCTATAGTCTAGTTTATAGACTAGTCTATAGTCTAGACTATAGTCTAGCCTATAGGTAAGTCTACAGTGTAGTCTTTGCTGTATTTAAACCTATAGTACCTACCTCTATAGATATTAACAGTTTATTTTCAACACACCACGTTGCGCAAGTTTTAGTTTATATTTTATCACTAATCCATCTTATTAAATGAAAAATACATCATTTATCACCACCGGCGTCTTAGTCATAAAGTGACAATTTACAAAAGATTTGCATCTTTATGTTGAAATCAAGAAACAAAGAAAACTCACATACCATTTGTCAGTAGGACTTTTTTCTTTCCTTTCATCATTTCGACACTTATGCCCTTAAGGCATGTTGATTTTGTATGTCTTATGTTCCTTTCTATGTAGTAATCGTATCACAATCGCTGATTTACTTTTTACTTTTTGCCCTGGCAGATTTACGACTTTTATTTATGTTTCCCAATTAATTTTATGAGTCTTGCCATAATTAATTGCAAGATTACGTAGAGAAGAGCTGCTGCTACTTATGTTCCTTTTTGTGCTTCAACGTGTTTTAACATGTGGAATTTGTTGACTATAAATAAATAGCAAATGACTTTGAGGAAATTATATAGAATTTACGTGTTAATTGTTTTTTTCTCTTATTTTGTGAAATGTATTTTATATCTTTTGCAATATTCCTAATGCAATCAAATTTAGTATCGGTGCCTATATAAGTTGCTATCAAATATAATCTGCCATAAAATGGGGCAATAAAAATCTTAAATAAAATTTAAAACTACTTTTTGCAAAAATGAACTAACTATGTAAATAAATTGGGGAGTTTCTTGAGTTGTACGTACGTAAGATCTATAAAACCTTTAAATAATGAGGAAGTTTTTAGTAGCAAAAAATTTCCTGAATTTGAACATAAATATATTAATTTTATCTTAAAGTTTCTTGTTATTTAATAGCAAAATAAATGTTTGCACAAAATAGGTTGTAAACTGAAATAGATTAACTACTTAAAGTACACAAAACTTTAAATTGTGTTCTAATTGTGACCACTTTCTCTATAGTTTGGTAAAATTTTAACTATTTAGATTTTTCCTTTCAAGTGATGATCTAGGCATTTGATATCCAATAAATATGACGTTGTTCAACCCTATGAATTATATAAACTTGCAAATAATGAATTGTAAAAAGCAATTTTATGGAGTAAATCGAAGGGGAGAATTCTTTTTGCTAGACTTTAAAGATTTGTCACGTAATATTAACTCTCTGAAGTATTGTGTAATGCTGAGTTTTATGTATTTCGAAAATAGCTCACGTATTCTCGGTAATATCCTTACTTCAGCAATAATTTACTTCTTTTGCCAGTTGATTAATAAACAAATCTAAATTGCAGTCTTAGTTTATTAACTTTTTGCTAAATCAACGAAAATTTCCCATGTTATTAGGGACAAGGGAAATATGCCTTTTATTTGTGAAAATAATTTACTCTCAAACAATTCCTCTATAAATAAGAAATAGTTTTCGTTTTTGCACTTTCAAGTGGAGATTTGCATTAGAAGTACTTTACTTCACTTTAATAGGGATGTATTATAAATGAAAAATTTATAATACATCCCTATACTAGCTCGTATTTAACATAGGCTATATACATCTTGCAGATTGTCAAAGAATTGATAATACAGAAAATTGATACAATGAGAAAGTAGAAGGACGATTGATTTCTTTTCATTTCAAAAATTTCTACGAAAGTCATTAAATGTTAAAGCGAGTTTTCTTGTTTAATTTACAATAATAACAAACATATTGAAATATAAGATAATTTTTACAAATTTGCATACATAGGTTTCTCAAACACATCAAAAGCCAACGCTACCATTTCATATTAAAATATTGACATTTCTCAAAGAATAATTTACTCTGTGAATTTCCTTGTCCGCTAAATTCTTTAGAAAATAGAATTCTTTAAGATTTTTTATTACAATGTTATGTACACAATTTAAAGCCATGATAAAATTGGCTCCCTTTTAAAATTGTTTTGGATAGGTGACGTATACGTAATATTTAATTTTTGCTGTTAGGTTAGGTTAGGTTTGCTGGTTGTCCCTTGCAGTTCGCATTAGGGGCACACTTGGGTCCATGTTATGATCCCTTTGTGGTACCTGAAAAGAGAAAGAAAACGGTCGGCGTATTATTACACTTCGACCCATCTACTCTGGTTTCCTATCCAAACCATTTTGTCGCACGAATAAAGGAGTCTATCCTTCGGATGTCAGCCTCAGATAGGTCCGTTAAATCGCGCATGACATTTGCTCCTAGCAGATTCGATCTATGCTCCGCTAGGGCAGGATACTGACAGAGGAAGTGAACAGTACTCTCCTCTTCCTCTTCGTCTTGACAGCTCCTGCAGAAGTCATTTCTAGGAAGGGTAGTCTTCTAGCA
The DNA here is from genome assembly GCF_022045245.1 of Lucilia cuprina. Classification (NCBI taxonomy): domain Eukaryota; kingdom Metazoa; phylum Arthropoda; class Insecta; order Diptera; family Calliphoridae; genus Lucilia; species Lucilia cuprina. Next base: position 40,130,367 of record NC_060951.1, on the reverse strand, counting down.
TGGAGCCCAAGTGGCCAGTCACCACTGCAATCAAGTTTCGAAGATTTCCTCTCGGAAACTGAATTAGGACTCGTGATCTTCGTGGGTCATAAGACGGCCACATGATCCTCGCCAGTCTACAGGTAGCCTCAGTCGACCATCTGTGTTGCGCAAGCTCGTGGAGTTTTTCGCGAATCGAGCGCTTGCAGCTTGAAAGCGGAATGCCAAGGAAATTGTCGGTGTACTCTGTCGCTAGTGAGGAACCCACTTTCGCAAGAGAGTCCGCGATGGTATTACCAGGTATCTGTCGATGACCTGGAATCCAATACAGTCCCACTGTGGAATGCTTCGCCATCTCATTTAGAGATGCCCGGCATTCTAGGACCAAGTGTGATGTTGTATAAACACCACTTATAGCCCATAGGGCACAATTAGGGTTACAATTTTCCGATTTTATCATGTGTAATTAAATCTACTTTAAAGAATTTATTAATATTTACCAATTTAGAAATTTAAAAAAGACTTTTAAAAATGTCACAAAAAATATTTTTTTTCTGGTGAAGCTAAAAAAAACTTCCAAAGAAGATAAAACGAAATAGAATTTACTTCAAGGAAGTACTGTGAAAGACCTGAATATGTTATGATTTTATCAAAGGCTTGTGATAGGATGCCCTTTTTAATTTATTCCAAATTCATCTACAGTCATTCTCAGCCGGACAGACAGACGGACGGAAGAATATGTCTTAATTGTCTCAGAAAGTAACTTTTGTGCGTTACAGGCTGTAGCACAACTGCAAAATACTCACCCCCACAATAGAGTTTTAAAATATAAAAACGTCTTTATGTAAATGAATTTCAAATGTTTTATTAGTGATTATAAGTGAGCTTTATGTTATTTTCTGAAGGGAAGTTTGTATGAGAGCTAGGGTCAAATGTGGACTGGTCATTACAAAAATCTGTAGTGTTTTTAAAGAATTCTATAATACTAGGATTTTTGTTGATATAATAGAACACTTAACGTAATTATGATCCCAAAAGTACTATTCGGGGGATACAGTTGTATGTAGCTATAAAGGACCGATTTCAGCCATTTTCGATAGCGTTCGTCCTTGGAAATAGAATAGTATGAATCAAATTTCATCAAGTTATCTTGAAAAATGCGATCTGTTGCGTGCGCACAAGGTTTACATGGACACATAGACAGACAGAAAGACGGACGGACGGACAATGCTAAAGGGAACTTAAGCCGATTGGTATACTTAGGACCAATTTTTTTGTGTATTACAAATAGCTTTACAAACTCATAATACCTTCGCCACTTTAATGTTGTACAGTTTTATAATTTTTATACTTAAAATATCAATTTTTAAAATTTAACCTAAAACGTTAAAAATCCTGAAACATTGTGTAAAAAAATTGCATAATCAATCCCCCTTCTTAAAGATAATTATTTTGATTGCTTTTTATTTGCTCAAACAGACGTCTTGTAATAAAAGATTACGATTCAGCCATTTTATAACTTCTTCTACATAAATTCAATCATTAAAAAGTTTTTTACTTAATAATATCATGTCATAATCAAGATTTTGTCTGATTTATTATCACACGTTTATTTTATAATTCTTAATATTTTTGTTTGTTTCCAAATGCAATGTTTTCAATCTATTCAAATACAAAATTAAAAAAATCGTAATTTCTGTCTGTAAATTAAGAAAAAAATATCATTAAATAATCGTCTATAAATGTATTTAATTAACAAATATTATAGTATGTCAAATGCAGTTAATATGTTTGACATTACAACTCAAAACATGTTTCACACATGTTAGAAAATGAATTAAAAAATGCAAAAAAACACTCATACTTTGTGTACTTTTTCGTTTTTTTAATGAGGGCTGAATATTATAGTCTATATATAAGAGTTTTTAATGGAAATGCTCTTGGATTTGTTTAAAATGAATATGATAATAAAATAAATTAAAATCTTGCATTATGTGATGCTAATACAGTCGAATATATACACTGAAAATAATCTAGGATTAACTTAATGAAATAAATATATATTTTCGTTATATATACGAACATATCGTGTATATTATGAAATATTTTTTTTAATTAAACCCTTTTCTTATTTCGAAAGTACGAACAACTTTTTTAATATTTTGAACAATTTCATATTAAGAAGCAACGAAGCATTCATACTATGTACGAAAACTTTCATATATATTAAGCTTATATTATTTTCAGTGTATTCTTTATAAGACTTATGAGAGATTATATTATTTTAATGTTACACTTGGTGTCATTTAAACTGACATTTTCTATATTATAAGGAAAACTTTCTTATATTTTATAAACCACATAAACATATGTCAATCGCAATCATCTTAAAGAATATGTCAGTTATATGCAATCAAATTTTTACTTTTATATATTAATTTATGAAAAAAGTTTATCCCATTACATTTTAAATATCTAATGCAGTCTCAATAATTTTATTAATAATTTTCATATTAAGCATTCATTATTAAATGTATATTTTTTTATTTATTTCTATTCAATTCAACTTTTCGCCAAAGCATTAAAACTCTCATTATTGTTATGATTTTACTACAATTTCGAATTTATTATGTGAAAATGTGACTTAATAAAAATGTAATAATTTACAAACTTTTACCTTGAGTTATATTCCCTTAGCAGACATATGTATAACAAAAAAAAAAAAACAAGATTTTACACGCACATGTATAAAAATCTTACAATACCCATGATAATGTTTAAGCCATTTAGCCAATTGATACAGTGATGCTGACTGCCTCAAAAAAGGATGATGATTAAAGATAAAATTTCAAAAATTTAAAAGCATTTAATAAATTCCTTAGTAATCTGCTTATTATTATGGATATGACTTAAATTAAAAAAAAAATATTTATCTAACAACTCATACTTTTGTTTCACTGTTTATTTTTAGCAATTGCCACTGCTTGTTGCGTTATTAAATATTACCAATATTTATTTACTTTAGCCATAATGCATTTTAATGAGAGACTGTAAAAAGGAAAATATGTATTCTATGAGTTATAGTACGTCTATTGTAAATACATGTGGATGAATCAGAAAGTGTTTGAATTTATATGAGAATACATAAACATAAAATTAAATAACTTTTTGTTATAATAAAGTTTGTTATATTTATATATATGTATATATATATTTTTTCCCATTTAACCGCAACAAGCCAATACAAGTTCAAGGTCATTTTATCAGGGTTTTACACATTTTGTTTGACTTTAATCTACCATAGAGTATACACAACATACATCATATTTGTAATTCATGTATTTCTAATACTGGTCTATTTGAAATGGTTACAATAATATACCCAGCAAAAACTTTCATTACCATGTAAAATGCTAAAATTTACTTACACAAAGTAGTCTTTGTAAATAATGAGACGTCTTCAGCTTTATAGCTTCACATGCAATAGAAATAATAAATTAGAAAGTATTTACATAACACATTATAAGTAAGACCTTATTAGACTACTTCTTTTTAATCCAGACGATATGTAGTAGTCATTATTGAGAATGTATGTTGTTAGGTGAGAAATTACAATTGAAAGTCATTACCTAGTTTTTGCTGGGATACATATCCATGTATAAAAATATTTCATATAATTATATAAAATTATTTATGTGTTTGTGTTTTGTTAGGTTGTTTCGTAGTGGTGGTATAATTTCTAGCTAATACTTTTATAGTTAGTTATTTAGTTTGAAAGGTTATCGTATACATCAAATCTGAAAAAAATACACTTAGTACGCTATCAGGCCTTTTGTGTGCTTTTTAACCAGTACTTCAGAAGGGAATCTAACAAACCGTCTACCAGACTAGAACACTAACTTACTGGAGGCCACAGTACCTTTATAAATTCTTTAATTTTTCCCGTGAAAACAGTTTATCAGATAGTGGCCAATTTTTCTATGTTAAAAACCTGGCACCTTTTCCCACAGTAAAGGCCTTTAAATTCTTATTGTTTTTACTTTAGAAAATTTACTCTGTTTCTGACTATATATAAGACAAAAGTCCTATATATAAAGTTCTCAGATTCCGGCAACTATTCTTATAGAAAAGGTGATCATTTTCTCTTAACTTTTCTAATACATACTCAGATTCTGTCTGTCGAAAATATACACAGATTCTTTCTTCTTTTCTGACCTCTATTTGAATAGAAATGGATCTCGGACTCTAAATTATCTTCATGTAGAAAAGTTGCTCAAGTTATGACCACATTAGTGGAGGTGGTATATTGGATTTGTGCTGATGTTTGTAACGCACAATAACCTTGGTCCAAATTATTTTCTGAGTCGATTTAGATATGTCCGTCCATCTGTACGTCCGTCCATGTAAACTTTGTAATCAAAATACAGGTCGCAATTCTGAATATAATTCAATGAAATTTGGTACATGCTATTCTATTGTCTTAGGGACGAATCCTATTGAAAATGTTTTACATCGGTCCATTATTTCACCTAGCCCCCATACAACTGAACCCGCCGAATAGTGCTCTTAAACTTTATAATTAAACTACAGGTCGCAATTTTAAAGATAATTCAATGAAATTTGTCACATGATATTTCATGGTACGGTAGACGAAGCCTATTGAAAATGGTTTACATCAGTCTATTATTTCAAGTAGCCCCCATACAACTGAACCCGCCGAATAGAGCTTTTAAGTTCATAATTATGTTTAATATGCCCATATCTCAATAAAAAGCTGCAAAAGCCAAGTTCTATACTAGACTTGATGACCCTCACGAATTCCATAATAATAGGTCCTCATATGACCCTAGCCCCTATGAAAAGCCCCCATCAAAACTTCACTTAAATGTCCACAATTTTATTCAACAATAAACGGCTTAAGTATGTATATCTAAGGCAAGGTACAATTAAACTTAAATACTTTATTATGACAACTAGGTTAGGTTAGGTTAGGTATTCAGGCTGCAAAGACGCACACTTGGGTCCTGTTGGTCCCTTTGTGATACCTGTAAAGATAATAAAATATAAAAGAAAGAGGGTAGAGGATAGTAGAAGACAACTAAATCACATTATATTTTCGTCAATGGTGTAGGGTATTATATGGTCGGCCTCGCCCGACTATAATTTCTTACTTGCTTTTTACTTGTTTTTCTTTAGATAATGTTATTAGACTACTTTTGTTATAAAATAAGCCCTCAGTTTCTGAGAACCTTTTGCTATAGAAAAGGTACTAAGATTTAGACCACTACTGCTATTTCTATAGAAAATTATGACTTCATTTTCCTAAAGAAAACGTACTCATATTCTGACTAGTTTTTCCTACAGAAAAAACATCCGGATGCTAATTAATTTTCTATAAAGAAGTTTATCAGATTCTGAATATTTTTCCGATAGAAATAATACTCAAATTCTGAGAAAAGTTATCCGATTCCTACCACTTTTCTACAGAAAATGTATTCTGATTCTTAAAAGCTTTTAAATCTGTATACTCTTTCTATAGAAATAATAGGCCAACTTCTCCTATACAAAATTTTGTTGTAGAAAATTCTGACTTCTTTTCCTGTAGAAAAGGATATAAGATTCCTACTATTTCTATTAAAAAGGTACTTGGAATTTGACTAGATTTTTCATATGAAAAGTACTAAAATGTTGACCACTTCTATGAAAATATTACTTATAAAGGAATTTTGAATGTGGTTCTTAGTATGGTGTAACTTATACACATGGATGTGTGTATAAAAATCTGAAATTTATTTATTGACTTTCAGTTATTAAAAGTTAGTCCTTTTTGTTAGTTTTGTTATAAAACTTATAAAACTAAATCATGAAAATATGTAGAAATGTATGTGTGTTTTAGTCATAAAAGTTACTAATAAAGGGAAATTAGTTTTGGCAGCACAATTTTATGGTTTAAACAATATGTAAGTTAGTTGGTGTTTATGTAATTATTGCGGCTCATATCATAAACCGTTTTGTAGGTTTAGGACGGATATAAGTTTCTAAGTATGGAGATGTTAGTGTAATAAATTAAAAGAAAGAAAATTGTTATATTTTTTGATAATTTGTTTTTAAATTAATTTCTAGACTAAAAAAAATCTTAATCTTTTTAAAAATTGTTTTGAAAAGGGTGGAAATCATCAGATATATGTACAATTTACATATGTATTTATATTATCTTTTTAATTTGACACACAACATTGTAAATTAACTAAAATATTCCTTTGATTGCATCAACATAATTTTCATCTTTACATAATGAATGTTTCGGACATAAAGAAGAGAATGCAATGCGTGTATATTTACGTTTCTTCAAACTCACAATTTTTCTTATTTCCTTTTATGTAATTTATTTTATCAGTATTATTTTCAAAAAAAATTATTTGTTAAACACATGTCTGTATTAACGACAAAACAAAAATCCATTAAAATATTTGTTTCTTTTTTATTAAACAAAAAAAATCTAATCAAAATTGCGTTTCTATTACATCTGTTTTGTAAGCATGCTTATAGCTAGAAATAAAACAAATTCCATACATACCTGTGCAAATAAACATTTATGCGTAATTTTCAACATTTCATTAAGAAAAAAATATTAAATAATAATAAAACAACAATGTCTGATTGTTTCAGACGTCAGGATATTAAAACTTTATGGAAATACAGACACAATGGGAGGTATTTTCGAAGAAATTCAAAATCTTTAAAATTATATAAAACCGTTTTTAAGGGTTAAAAAATGCATGTAAGAAACATTTTTCATAGGAAACACTGTAAGAAACTGAATACTTGTCTATTAAAAACTATTCAAATATTATTATTTTCCCGTAGGATTATAAGGATCTTTTTTTAGGAACAGTAGCTAGAGTCTGAATACATTTTCTGCCAAAAAATATACTTTAATTTGAGTTCAATTTTCTTTAAAAAGTATTTTATAAAGAAAGTAATAAAAATATGATGAACTTTTCTAATAGTCAGAGTCTGAGTATCTTTTCTATAAAAAAATTAAACAGAGCTTAAGAGCCATTTCTAAAAGGAGAGAGTCTAACTATATAATATAGTCTAACTTTTTTCATAAAAAAGTAGTCGGAGTATGAGAACCTATTCTATATGAAAAAGATACTCGAAGTACTTCTTTATAAAAAAATAGTAAGAATCTTAAGATATACTTAAGACATTTATTGTTGAATAAAATTATGTGACTTAAATAGTCAATGGGGGCTAAGGTCAAATGAGGCCCTATAATTATAAAGTTCATGAGGGTCATTAAGACTAATATAGAACCTGGTTTTGCAGCTTTTTGTCAAGATAAGAGTATATTAAACATAATTATGAACTTTAAAGCCATATTCTGTTGTATGGGGGCTATGTGGAATAATGGACCGATGTTAACCATTTTCAATAGGCTTCGTTTACAGTACCATAGGAGACCATGCGCCAAATTTCATTGAATTATCTTCAAAATTGTAACCTGTAATTTGATAACAAGGCATACATGGACGGACGGACAAACGGAGGAATAGAGGGAAGAACATAGCTAAATCAACTCAGAACAGATTGGTTTAGAATAATATATCAATTGGTAGTGTAGTTTGATTACGAGGTTTACAAGCCCTATTGAGGGGTTCAGTTGTATGGGGGCTAGGTGAAATAATGGACTGATTTTAACCATTTTCAATAGCCTTTACAAAATTTCATTAAATTATCTTCAAAACTGCGACCTGCAGTTTGATTACAATTTTTACATAGACGGACAAACGGAAGGAAAATGATTCTGAACCGATTGGTATATTATTGTGCGTTACAGACATAAGCACAAACCAAATAAACTCTCCCCCTAAAGTGGTGTAGGGTATAAAAAGTAAGAAAAATAGTCAGAGTCTTATTACTATATTCTATATGTAGTCAAAGTCTAAGTAATTTTTCTTTAGAAAAAGTGACATTCTTTAGCAAAATATTGAAAGTCGGAGTAACTTTTCTTTAGGAAAAGTGTTTAGAGACTGAGAAATTTTTTTATAGGAGTATTATTGAGTAATTTATATAGGAAACGTGGTCTGGATCTGAAAATTTGTTCAACATAAAAAATGGTTAGATTATGAGTAGATTTTATATAGAAAAAGAAGTTAGAATCGGAATGCCTTTTCCATATCAAAATTAATTAAAATTTGATTATCTTTTCTGTAGGAAAAATAGTCAGAGTTTAAAAACTTTTTTTTAAATAGGAAAAGTAATCCGAACCTGTCTGAAATTTTTTTTAGAAAAATGTGTACACAGTCTTAGTTTCTCTTCTACAGGAAATGTAAGCAGAGTGTAAGTTTTTATTTTACACATGAAAATTAGTCAGATTGTGGGAACATTTTCTATAGGAAAAGTAGTCAAAGTCTGAGTATATTTTTGTAACCTATTAATTTTTTAATAGAAAGAGTAATGTAAGTATATTGCTATAGAAAAATCAATGAGAATACGACTTTTGTAAGTAAACTTTGATTGCCTGAGTAAAATCGTTTCTATTTGTACCATTTTATTTACAATAATTGCCTGAAGTTATATTAACAACAATAATATTGTTTTACTTTTTTAGCCTTATTCATTTCATTTCATTTTAAATGTTTGATTTATTTACATTTTTCTAAAATTTAAAATTTTAATGAAATTTAATACTAGTTTAACAGAGCGTATGATTGACGTGTAACAGAAAATTGCATATTACCAAATATGTATTTATGTAAATTATTGTTAAATAAACCATTTATACACATACATATTATTATTTTATAAACCAAGAAGTATAATTTCATTAATACTATGCAAAAAAGTGAAATTAAATTTTGCAAGTTCTTACGCATATTAACTTAAGCTTAACATAGCCATTAGCAAATATTAAGGAGAGATAATAGAATTTAAATTTTTCTTTAATAAAAAATTTCTTTAATGTGATATAAAATAATATTAAAAAAAGATTTTAAATTTTTATAATCAATTCATGCTGAAAATTATATGTATAGTTGAACCACACTAATATGTATTTATAATAAAAAAAATTTACATAAACATTAATAAACCTGTCGAACAGTATGTTAACCTCATTTTTTTCTCATTTTAAGAAAAAAATCTGTTAAAAATCCTTTTATTAATAAATATTTTCCAATAAAATGACAAGCCTTTCAGGCACCTCTATCACAAAAAAAAAGACAGAAAACAGAATTAAAATATTCAACAACGTGGTCTTTCAAAACGTATATACAAAAATAAATATATTTTTTACCTTAAATTGTAGAATTTTTTTCCTTAAGCAAAATCATTAATCTATCAATCAAATATGTTTTAAAGATACTTTACTTCGTTATGCCCATCAATGAGGGATTTTTATTTATTTTTGATACTCTTCTTTAAATACAAGTAAAAAAGCAAGCAAAGTATAAATATCAATGTAATAAAAATAATAAAAATAAAATTTAATACTGTCTGAAAACTTGTACTTTAAGAAAAAAATATAAGCAGACAAAAAAAGAACTATAGAGATCAACAGCAATTGACAATTGAATATTGAATGCGGATTTAATAGATTATCAAAATGAATTTTGAGTTTATTGAAACGTTGGTAGAAAAATTAAGAATTTAAAATAAATTTAAGATGTAAAAATACATATAGATATTTAATTCATATAATATTTGAAAGTGAGTGAGAATTTAAAATAAATTTAAGACGTAAAGTAACATATACATAGATATAAAATTCATATAAAATTTGAATGTGAGTATGAGTGATGTTATATAATTAATGTGTTTTGTGATATTGTTACTCATACGCTACATTGTAAAAATTGAAGGATATTTTATTATTACATTACTTTATACAACCTGTATGAGACGGTTTAAGTATTATCTTTGTGTTTTTTTTAGTCAACAATACTTTAACATATGTATATAATTATTTTTTTGTACTTCTCCTGAGAAGTACAAACGTTTTAATGTTTAAAATATAATAAAATAATATAATATACATTTAATTTTTTTTATTTTCTAATAATTATAAACAATTTACTAGAGTTGAGTACATATCTTTAGATATGCACTTTTTTATTTTTGTCACACAAATATACATATATTCACTCTTTTTTGATCCCACACGTATCTATTTAATATCAACAATACAAGAAAAAGGCAGTATTCTGACATAAAAATATACAATAAAAACTAATATAAAAAATTAACATTTTGCAACAAAACAGTTATAAAAAAATAAAGCAAACGGTTAATAGTTTTACATAGAAGATGGATAATCACCTTGGATAAAAAGTTAAAAAAAAAAAACTAAACTAGAACTGAACTAAAACTGAACTACTTAGAACTGAACTAGAACTGAACTAGAACTGAACTAGAACTGAACTAGAACTGAACTAGAACTGAACTAGAACTGAACTAGAACTGAACTAGAACTGAACTAGAACTGAACTAGAACTGAACTAGAACTGAACTAGAACTGAACTAGAACTGAACTAGAACTGAACTAGAACTGAACTAGAACTGAACTAGAACTGAACTAGAACTGAACTAGAACTGAACTAGAACTGAACTAGAACTGATTGATTTCCTATTATTCAATATGTTGCTATGTGTGACACAAAGTAAAAAAAATGAAAAATGTTCTTTGAGCAGCTGATATACAGCGATCATTGATCTTTAAAAAATTCCAAACATATTATTAAAAAATAGAATTAAGTAAATATTTAATTAATATCGTCATTTAGCAGCATATTGACACAGATGTGGTTGTTCAAACTCCGTTTCTTTGTCCATGTTTAAAAAATAAATGTTAATAACCTCTAACATTTATCAAAAGAAAAAGTATTTGGGGAATTTCAAACACAATTTTGATCAAGTTTCTTGAAATAAATTAAAAGTTCAAGGTTTACTTTGAAAACAATAACTTTCCAGGTGTAAAAACCATATGTATATTTAGATGAGATCACAGATGATCGCCTTTTGTTAGAAGAATCCGCAACAAACATCTTTTTTGTTCTGCTAAAAAGAAATAAAGTTAATGTTCGGTTGAAATATTAGTATTTTTATGTTCCAAAATCATCCGTCTCTTGGAAACGCGACATTATAGCTCTAAAATTTTAAGAGTTTGTCGGGTCCACGATTTGATTGTTAATATGAAAAGAAAGACATTAGTCTTTCTTTTCATTTATAATTTTTGCCTATCGGTCTTTTATTTTATATTAAGTATTACAAATCAAATAAATAAATCAATAAAAACGATGAATTACTTTAATAGTCCTAATTGTCATTATCTGCATTAGACCTAATTTTCATTATTGTAAACAGAACTGAATGTCCTACTTAACTTCCTTAAATTAAAAGGCCTTTTGTACTCAACTACTACCCTGCAAACATTTGAATGGCAAAACTATTTCTGATTTTCGCAGACTTCTGGAAGATAGTTTTGACTATATGGCACCTTATTCAAAATTTTTATTAGAAAATAATGTTGTTCTTATTGATTAGGCTTAAGGGGTTATTATTACTAACAGTAATTCATTGCCTGATCTATTACAATTACTTGTAATGTTTAATTGTGCAATAACAATTACATGTAATTATAATTCTGGATTACAGTATTTATGCGGCTCAATAAAAAAACTAAACATATGCACAATACTTCTTGTATGTCTCCGCACTTTAAAATGTTTATAGAGTTATAATGTGAATATGTTTCAGGTGAACTCTAAATAACAAGTTTTATCACAATAATTTACCACCCGAAAATATCATTACTTAAACTTATATTGTCCCCATTTTAGTGTCAGTGCGTTTTGTAGCTATTTAAATTAGCTAAAACTTTTTTTGGGTGAAATAAATATTTACACTGTAATTGCATTGGTAACACAAATTACTCCGATTACTAACAAATTATAATTACATACACGCACAAAACCATACTTATAACATACATTTTCATTAGAACACGTACACAATTATATATTATATATTTATTGCACAAGTACACTCAATAGGACATGACTGATAAAAAATATAACACACATACAAATGTAAGCGAACAATAGACAATTACATGAAAAGTACAACTTTCTAATATATGTGTGGGAAAACACACAGGAAAAACTCAGGTGTTTAAGGAGTAGTAGAAAAAGTTAAAGGCTCCTTTAGGCCAGAGGGCTTACAGGTTTTATTAGATCCAAAAAACTGAATGAATATAAATTAAGGATTTTGCGAAAGGCCCTTTGTTTTAATTAAATATTTAATACGTCTCTCTACCAGTATGGTGTCACTTTTGAGTAAATTTATATTAAACTACTTGTTGTAGTTGTTGTTGCCGCTATTCTATAATAAATATTGTCTATTCTCTAACACCCATTTAACAAGTGCAATCAATTTACTGTATTTATATCGAAACATTTGGTATTATATAGTGTTGATACGAGCGGTTTTCAACCGTAACAACTCAACTCACTAATTGTCATTACATGCCTACTTTTATACATATGGGGAGTATTTCATACACATTTAACTAGGTATGCGTGGGTAAAAGTGTTTATGTATTTCATTATAATAAACTACTTGACAATGATATATGAGTAGTGTGTAAGTTAAGGCAGACAATTGAAAATACAAATTCATTAAACATAGTTTCTAAAATTTTGGATAAAAAGAGAATTTATATAGAATTTTTAATAAAAAAGAAATTTAGCAAAATGTTTCTAAAAAATAATGGACAGATTTCAACAATAGCGTTCGTCATTGGCTTAAACAAAGAATATGTGGAGAATTTCATCAAATTTACATGGACTCACAGACAGACGGACGGACATAGCTTAATTGACTCAGAAAATGATTCGGATTTTTATACTTTAAGAAGGTTACAGGACCAAAATTGTTGGGTGCTAAAAACATCAGCACAAACGCCTAATACCCTCCTCACTAAAGTCGTGTAAGGTATATTCTATAAAAAAAATTTAGCATAAAATGAAAATTTAGAGAAAATTTTATATAAAAATCAAATTTGGAAAAAATTTACTAATACAATGAAATTTTTCCAAAAATGTTTTCTTAAAAATTAATGAAAAGAAAATTAGAGAAAATATTCTATAAAAGAAAAATTTTGTGTAAAATTTTGCAAACATTTACTAATACAATGAAATTTTAACAAAAATGTTCTAATAAAAAATTAGATAAAATGTTCTAAATAAGGAAATTCACTAAAAATGTTCTATAAAATGAAAATTTATCAAAAATGTTCTTATTAATAGAAAATTAGTGGCCTCCGGTTCTAGGCTTAGTGTTCTAGTCTGGTAGACCGGAGGTTAGTTCGATTCCCATCCGTGGCATTGGTTGAGGAGTGCACAACAGGCCCGATTGAGACCTAGGTGTATTTCTTCGGATTTGATGTGTATACATCCTCCTTTCAAACTGACTAACTAACTAATAGAAAATTAAGCAAACATGTTCTAATAAAAAGAAAATTTATCAAAAATGTTCTTGTTTTAAGGAAAATTTAGCAAAAATTTTTTCATAAAAAAATTCAGCAAAAATATTATATAAAAAGATAATTCAGCGAAAATGTTCTATAAAAAGAAGTTTCAGTAAAAATGTTCTATAAATAGAAAATTCAGCGAAAATTTTCTTTAAAAAGAAAATTCAGGGAAAATTTTCTATAAAAAGAAAATTCAGGGAAAATTTTCTATAAAAAGAAAATTTTTTATACAAAGAAAATTCATCGAAAATTTTCTATAAAAAAGAAAATTCAGTGAAATTTTCTAAAAAAAAATCGAAAATATTATATAAAAAGAAAGTTCAACGAAAATATTGTAAAAAATAAAATTCAGTGAAAATTTTCTAAAAAAGAGAAAATTCAACAAAATTTTCTATAAAAGAGAAAAAATTCAGAAAATTTTTCTATAAAAAAAATTTGGCGAAAATTTTCCATAAAAAGAAAATTTATCGAAAATTTTCTATACAAAAGAATATTCGGCAAAAATTTTCTATAAAACGAAAATTCGGAAAAAAATTTTCTATAAACGGAAAATTCTATAAAATGTTCTATAAAACTAAAATTTAGCAAAAAATTTCCACCAATTTGTTGAAATTTTATTAAAATTTTCCAAGACATAGGTTAGGTTAGGTTAGCAGGCTGTACCTTGCAGTTCGCATTAGGGGCACAATTGGGTCCATGTTCAAGACATAAATCCAACTTAAATATTCCATTAAAAAGGAGTGGCTAATAAAATACAATATTTTAAATTTCTGTTTATCTCAAGTAATTGATACGCAGGTTAATTTGTTTTTATTCGAAAAGTTACAACAATTATTTAATACAAGAAATTTTGCAAATTGTGCAATCAAATATTGTAGACAACAAAGTTAACTAATATAACAAAGCAGAATTAATATAAATTATTCTAGACTTAATATTATTTCTAACACATCTTAAAATAAAACTTAAACTAATGTAAGAAGTCTGTAATTGTGATCTTTTCAACTCAACCACGTATAAGAACTATTATTGACACACAATTCTTCTACTGTCAACTTGTCTCGATGTATTCTGCATTTATGTAAATGTCATAATAATTTTATCAAAGGACTCAATTTGTATCTTGTCGATTTTATGACAAGATGTTCTATATAGTAGCGTTAATAAATTGTTATAAATAGATAGTCATGTGTCATTATGTATTGAATGCAGCAGCATACATCTTTTATAACATTTATAAAGAACATATTTCATGATTGATTGGTAAATTAAATTGTTAATAATTGAGTGAATAAAGTAGATAGCAATTAAGGAATTATTGTATTTAAACTAAAACTTTTTTATTACACTATTTAATATATAATATCTTTCTTTTTTTGCAGGTAAATAAGAAATTTTTTAAATATTGTCACGAAAGGGGAAATAGAATATATCAAATAATACTATTTAACAAGTAAGTTATTAAATAAACATATTGAAATTTTTATAAGATAAAAACAAAATTCATTCCCAAATATATAAAAATCAATTTATATGAAATTTTTTAGACATTTTCTTTTTATAGAAAATTTTCGAGAAATTTTTCTTTATATAGATAATTTTTGGGAAATTTTCTTTTTATAGAAAATTTTTGGGAAACTTTCTTTTTATAAAAAATGTTCGTTTTTATAGAAAATTTTCGTTCTTTATAGAAAATGTTAAAAACATTTTAGTTTTTTATAGAAAATTTTCGAGACATTTTCTTTTTATAGAAAATTTTTGCGAAATTTTCTTATTTTAGAAAATTTTTGCGAAATTTTCTTATTTTAGAAAATTTTCTTTATATAAGTAATTTTTGAAAAATTTTCTTTTTATAGAAAAATTTCGAGAAATTTTATTTTTATAGAAAATTTTCGAGAAATTTTATTTTTATAGAAAATTTTCGAGAAATTTTATTTTTATAGAAAATTTTCGAGAAATTTTATTTTTATAGAAAATTTTCGAAAAAAAAAAAATTTATACAAATTTTTTGAGAAATTTCCTTTTTATAGAAAATTTTTGGGAAATTTCCTTTTTATAGAAAATTTTCGCGAAAGGTTTAAAAATTTTCTTTTATAAATAATTTTCTTTTTACAGAAAATTTTCAAAAAATTTTATTTTGTTAAACAAATTTTCTTTGGAGAGAAAATTTTCTAAAATTTTTTTTAATTGAAAGTTTAAAACAAATTTTCTTTATAGACAATTTTCAAAAAACATTCATTTATAGAAATTTTATTTTTACATAAATTTTCTTCTAACAGAAAATTTTCGAGAAATTTCCTTTATTGAAAATTTTTGACAATTTTTCTTTAAATAGAATATTTTTATAGAAAAGTTTTAAGAAATGTTCTATTTTAAAAGATTTAAAAGAAATTTTTTTCAAAATATTTTCATAAATTTACTTTAAGGAGATTTTTCATAAAATTTCTTTTTAGGAGAATTATAATATTTTTCATAAATTATATTTTATAGAAATTTTTCCTCTGCGCACGTTAATTTTCTATGAGTCTATATACAGTAATTGTTCGACAAATTTTTCTTTTAAAGAAATGTTTAATTTTTCTAACATTTTTGATTTTTATTGGGTTTTGAAAAATTTTATTTGTTTTAATAAAAATATCTCAAAAATTATCTGTTACAGATAAATTTTACAAAAATAAAATTTTAAAGAAATTTTCCTAAAAAGTGACTTAGTTGAATGGTTTATTTATTGCTTTAAATTATAAACAGCTTATTAATAATCTCTAAACAAATTTTCACAAACAATTTTAAAAACGTAAATAAAATTTGTTATTAAAAATCTATTTATTTATGACTCTCACTGATAAGAGATGTTAATTAACTACATATTTATTATTTACTATAAAGGAATTTATATATAAGTATTAAATAAATAAAATAAATATAAATTTATATACAAAATCAATCTAAATTATCGCCATAAATGACAAGCATCATGTGGATACATCCGATGTTGTCGACTGCAACTGAAAGTTTTTGCAAATTCTGGAAAATGTGTTAGAGCATCGGTGACACGTTCACGATCCGAACCATGATCCGACATTGAAGAAAACTCATCAGGTGAAGTATTGCCACAAAAGAATTGAGCAAAATTCAAAAAGAATACCTTACTCATAGATATTTCCTGACCATATATGCGACGTGTTTTAGTTCGGGCATCAGGATTAGCATCGAAAAATGCCTGATAGGCATAACGTAAACCACTAACATCGGCAATTTTCTCACTTATAACTAAAGGGTTAAGTTCTAAAAGACAATTAAAACTGGCATTAAATAAAGGATTCTCTTCGAATTGTATTAAACTCATGCTGCCGTTGGCATCTGTTAAAAGTCCACTGTCATCAAAACCATGAAACATTTCATGAGCTAACAGGAATCCCAAAGAACTATACTTATAGATATCATCCATATCGGGACTATAGATGGGAGGTTGTAGTAAGGTTAAGGGTACGAAAATATAGTTAGCATTTTGTACAAAAAAAGGTGAGGAACTGGAACCCGTTTCACTATTTTCCAAGTAAGTAAAATCCAATATGGTGGTTTTACTATTTAAAAGTTGCTGGCGTGCTTCAAAATTAAATCTTAATAATTTCAAATGATTTTCATAGAACTTCTCTGCATCTAAATCCAAAGGCTGATAAAATTTCTCCAATGTTGCTACAGTACCACTGCGTGGTATGTTATTGAGTCTCAGTTTCATATTGTTAATTTTATTTTGCAAATATTCTATGACTGTGGCATTGAAACCATGATTGTTTTTGATAATGGTATTATTGAAATGTTTACGTACATTATTAAACATTTCATAGATGGAAGCATATTCTCGAGCCAGTTCCGGATGTTGTTCTTCATATAACCAATGCATGGCAGTAGACATTAAACTTCTGGTGCTTGACAAACAATCTTCATCTAAGAAATTGGCTGGACCATCTTGATGCAAATGCCACAAGAATCTTATTTCCAAATATTTGCAGATAAAACGTTGTGTGTATTGTTTTAACAAACTATCCAATGCTTTCATGTAGGGTATATTTTGTATATACAAAGGCATATGGGGATTTAAATCTGTTTGATTGAGTATGACTTTTAAATAATCCTTAAGCCAATCTAAAGGTAAATCTTTAACATAAATCGAACGCTCCTTTATATAATCCTCTTCATTCTCCACTTCACTGTCTTCGATTTCATCTAGCTCCTGTAATTTTTTTTCAAAACTTTCTATTTCAAGCCATAATTTCTGCAATTCCTCTGTACTAATGGCCGCCGGTAAAGAATTCATTAAAACATTTAAATTCACCTCAGTCAAGGGCTTAAAACCATCATCCATTACTGGCTTATCAATATCTATAATAAACGATTTAACATCATTTATTTGGGACATCACTATTTGCTGTATGAAAACATCATTTAAGCCATAAGTACGCATTTTAGCCAATGTTTGTACCCAATCAAATTGGGTATTTTTCTTGGGTGGTGTCCACAGCGAGGGCCATTTAAATTGATCATTAGCTTTCAGCCATACCAGATATTTCACGGCTTCATATTTACTTAAATCCACACAGGATGTATAATAATTATAAGCATTTTGTATAAACTTGGGTTTATTACGCGGTATAAAGCGTTTAAAAACTCCAGACATTTCTTTATTGACATTATAATCCAACATGGTTATGGGTTCATAGTATTTGGTACCAGCCTCCAAAAAAACCTCATCCCAATTGCCACAGGCAAATTGATAGAAATCATTACAAGGATTCGCCTTCAAATCCATAGAGCCCTCAATAATTTTCTTTTGTTTGCGATTTGTCTGACGACTGTTGTATGTACTGGCAGTTTCACTAAGCCATAATTGCAGCAGGATCGATAAGCTTAAAAATACTTGTTTAAAATTCATTTTAATTTGGATTTTTTTCTATTTTTTTTTAATTTTAAAACAACTTATTGATTGTATTGCTTATTAACGACTGCTAATTGTTTTGTTTAGCAGCAGACATTTGCAGTATTAAATTGATTTTTTTTTCATAGAATTACAAAAAATTTTGTTTGCAAAAAACACAAATTTATTTGTCTTATCAGCTGTATTCTATGTAAATTTGTTTCACACTGAAACACACTGTCATTATCATGGTTCTTCCTATGAAATTAAAGGGGTTTCTCCATAGACTTTTTTTATATATTTAGTTGTTATTATTGACTGATAAGCTTGAATTTTGAAAATGGGAAGTATATTGCAAAAAATATCTACAGAGTGTAATAGATGAAATTCAACAATATTTTGCTGATGTTTGCAACAGCCAAAAATACTGGTTCTAGACCCACCTAAAAGTATACGAAGCGGCTCAGAATCACTTTCTGAGTCGATTTAGCTATGTCCGTCCGTCTATACTTCTATCCGTCCGTCCGTCTGTGTGTCCATGTAAACCTTGTGCGCACGCTACAGGTCGTAATTTTCAATATAATTTGATGAAATTTGGCACATACTCTTTTCTTGGTTCAACACTTTTGTAAATGATCGAAATTGGTCCATCATTTTGCTCAGCCCCCAAATAACCGTACCCCCTGAATCGGGCCTTTAGGCTCATAATAACGTTAAAAGTTCTATTATGTCAACAAAAATCTGCAAAAGTTAGTTTTATAGAACGGTAAATGACACTACTAAATTTTATAGTGATCGGGCCTCATTTGACTCTAGCTCCCAAACAAACTCCCCTTCAGAAAATATCTTGAAGGTCAAAGGTATAAAATAATATATACCCAGCAAAAACTTTCATTACCATGTAAGGTGTTAAAATGCCAAAATTTACTAACAATAAAATTTGTAGTCATTAGTTTAACACGGTAATGTTATTAGAGGCAAGTATCTGTAAGTGCTTACAAGTTATTAGAAAAAGTAGTCATTGCAAATCGTGTGAAAAAACACATAAACCTTTATAGCTTCTCAGGCAAGAGAACTAATGAATTAGAAAGTGTTTATATATTACATTATAAGTAAGACCTTACTAGACAACTATTATGTAATCCAAACGATATGTAGTAATTATTGAAAAGTGTGTTGTTAGATAAGTAAGTACAATTGAAAGACATTACCTAGGTTTTGCTGGGTAACTAAAATTAATACAAAGAGAATATTTTTTTTTTCTATAATTTTCTATTATTTGTCTATAAAAATAATATTTAAAAAGAAAATCGTTTCTATAACAAGAATTTTCAATTTAAAGGTTCTATTAAATGAAAGTATTGCTAAAATTTTCTAAAATGTACAAAAAATTTTTTATAAAAAGAAAATTTTTTGAAAAAAAATAAATAACAATTTTTTGAAAAACTACAATATAAATTTTTTTGTTATAGAAATTGTAAACATGAAAAATATTGGTCCTTTTGAAGGTGGGTCACTTTCCAATACCATAAAGTCTTATCGGACTGTCCGTCCGTCTATTCTGCTAGCTGTCCACTTAAACCTTGAACGCATTTTACAGAAATGATTAAATAGGTCCATTATTTGACCACGATTCTATCGATTACTTGCAAGTGTAAGTAAGTTGTAAATTAACATTTAAATAAAGTACACATCGGTATTGATTACAGTTGGTATTATGGGAATAATACCATTCTTGTTTGAAATGTTTTGAAATCAAATGCGATTCGTGCTTAAACTAGCAATGCAATTTTTGTAAAAGAAACACTTATTATATTTAGTTTGGTTGGAAAACTTCCTAAAATTTGCTAAATTTTCTGCAACATTTCTCATTAAGGCGTGTTGGACACTTAATACTATAACACAGAACAACAAATTCTAAAAAAGTCGACACACAGGGATAAAAGTGTGCTTTTCGAATGGGTTGAGTCGAGCTAAATCCAATCAGATGAATTAGATTTTGCTGTAATATATATTCTAAATAAAAGTGTCATTAGAAAAAGTGTGCTTTAATTTATTGTTTAAAAATTTGCAGGCCTGTGTAAATGTTTGAACGATAAATGCATTAAAATTAGACAAAAAAAAATATAATGTTGTTAGAAATTTATGGAAAAAGTAATAAAAACTGCATATTTATCATCTCCAAATTTTAGAGCCGTTACCGTAGTCGTAATGCCCTTACTTATAACCCAACCCAAAGAAAAATTCATTACCATGCTTTTGCTGGGAAGAAGTAATAAAAAGAGATTTTATTAACTTTTTACTCATCACTACTTTTTAATGTAAGTTTTTGCTGGGTATGTTACAAACCATTATTAACAAATTGAAATAGTAATTATACCCTACACCACTATAGTGAGGAGGGTATTATACGTTTGTGCTGATGTTTGTAACGTACAAAAAATATTGGTCCAATACCCACCTTAAAGTATACCGATCGATTCAGTATTTAAGCAATTTATTGATAAAAATACAAAATACAAAAATTTATAAATGGGCCGATCCTCGGTAAATTTGGGAAAAGAATATATTTTTAAATAACAGTTAGTTTTGTTGAGTTTATACTTATATAAAAAGTGTATCATCAGTTTATGTGCAGCTCTTATCGGGTTAACTAATAACATAAAGTAATACCACTCAATACCATTAGTTTAAATACATATTTTTAGTAAGTAGTGATAATCCAATTATTTTTTTACGCCCCAAATTATTAAAATATTTCTATCAGGAAAACAAATATTTATAGACACGAATTAAATTGGTCACTAAAATAAAATTAGAATAACTTCATTAGACTTAGTTTATTGACTTTTATTTGAATTTATTTGAAGCCACAATATTTGTGCAATTGTAAATATGAAAAATAAATTACAAATAATATTCCTATAGATCTGATAAACTTCTCTGTAAAATTATATAGACAGTTCTGGGTATAGTATAAAGGTCAATGATAGTGAGAGATTAGTTTAATAATAATTAAATAACACATGTAAATAATTTGAACTATAATTTCCAAGTTATAGTAAATGTACTATTTAAATAATGTATAGTAAGGAAACAAGGCTAATATGATTTTTTTTCTTTAGACATATAAAATAAAAAAACATACAATTTTATATTAAAAATATTTAAATTTTTAAAACCTATAATTGTTTTAAAAATATTTCGCTATTTATAAATCTATAAAAAAATACTTGTATTCCTACATATGTAGGTTTTGACATATTTCGTCTACTTTGATGGATTACCTATTTTCTTTTTTTATATAAATTGAAATATTTAAATTTTGATTGATGAAATTTATATGTGTACTTATAAAATTTTCTATATAAACCTAATAATATTCTACTTCATAATACAGAAGCTAAATACATATAGTAGTTTCCATAAATTATTTTAAAAAAGAAAAATTTAAATTTTAGAAAAAAAATGTTAAATACTTATTTTTTAAATTGCTATAAGTGACACAACTCTAAGAATTAATTCGTTTTAAAGGAACTATAAGAAAACTAAAAGCAGTTTTCTTTTATTTTATTATTTCTATTAAAGAGACCCATATGTTTTAGGTTTTATTAAATAAATATATTGTTGTTTTTATATGCACTTAACATGACATTTTTTATTTTTCTAGAGGTGGCGCATATGTTAAACAACTGTAAACGACATGTAAATCTTGATATATTTTAATTTATTAAAATATTTCAATCTTTTTTCTTTCTTAAGAAATTGATATAAATATGAATTTAATGAAGAAGACAAATCAAAGCAATATGATTAAAAATTTGAATTTATTTAAACTTTAAACAAATTAAAATATTGGAAATTTAAATCTTATTATATCCTACATCAACATAGTTTAAAAAGAATTATGCGTCTTTAGTATTTATATAGGTACGAATGTCGAAAGATTTAACGTGAGCATCTGCCTTGGCGGCCTTATCTCACAGTGGTCTTTTCATCCACTGGGTAGACTAGAGACGGTCTACCATGCGCCCCTGATTTCCTCAATGAAGAACTCAGGTAGCAATTTTTGTACATGGATGGTCCGGTCCATGTGCAAGCACTTTGTTGAAGTACTCGAGCTATCTAATCTCTTGCCATAGTAGCCCCGTTGCGTAATGACAGGCAGCATAGGATTAAATCCCCAATACGAACCCCGACAAGGAAAAATCAATCACTGGTCTAAAGTCAAAAGAAGGGGGTGAAAAGTCTCAACATGAGGTGAAATTAATCTTCCAGCAAAGCGCAAGGTGACCACCCTTATGATGTCATGAAAGAATTATTCAAAATGCAATCTCCATCATCTAATGACCCATTTCAGTGCATTCCCTAACCTCTTAAAGACCGCGCAACCACGCTACTGAGATGGCTCCGTTGTTTTGGCAACAGCACCTAGAGACAAAATTTGGTAGACCGAAATACCCAAAAAAAAATGGATCAGGATCCCTCTTTTATGAACCGATAAATGTAACAAAGGAAATAGGAATTTCCATAGTCAATTAATTCCAATTATTGCCGCGACAAATAGTCGCGCAGCATGTATCAATATATCTTGTTGAGATGGCAACAGCAACGAAGAACTTCCCCGAAGCGTAAAAAGGCATACTAAATCAGTACTAATCTCCAATATATGGAGACTTTACCGATCTTTCACCAATTTTAGCATCAGTTCGATTCCCATGATCATAAAGATCACTCTACGGGATGACAGGCAACCCATTGAATATTATAGGAATGTTCGAAGAAAGAAGAGAGAATTATCCAACCCATTAGGTATAGGATATATAAGTCCTTAAACCGATATTCTCTCCCCACGATTTTGGATATTAAAGCACAGCCACTACGTGGATCCCGAAGGAACCTCAATCAATTGACCAGCCAGGATATAGTCCTGAGGGCAACTGGCCATCTGTAGTATCAGATGAGGTCTAACCATCCGCTCTAGTTAGACCTCATGTCAAATCATTCCGAGGTGAAGCCAAGGATACATTTGACATCACCTGTATATAGTCCCGGCAGAGTAGATGTCTTTACCCCGGATTGCAATACACATGATGTACTAAGGAACTATTGAAGAGGAACTATTTGAAATCAGTCCAGTTTGTATATTCTATATCTTTGGGATCTAAATCTTCAATAGTTCTTTCCAAAATTATTCGCAAATTTATATCAGATAAAACTTTTTTTACGAATTTTTTTTTTTTTTTGCATTTTATGCAAAGTCGATTTTTTGACTTTTTGCTTTAGTTAAAAGTCGATTTTTTCGACTTTTTGCGTTTTATGCAAAATCGATTTTTCGACTTTTTTCATTTAGTTTAATGTCGATTTTTACACTTTTCGATTTTTAGTATTTTGTAAATAGTTGAATTTTTTCCCACTTTTTTCGACTTTTTTCGTCTTTTTCCGACTTATTTCGGCTTTTTTCTACTTTTTCAACTTATTCGACTTTTTTCTACTATTTTCGACTTGTTCCGACTTTTTAACTTTTTCTACTGTTTTTGACTTTTTCTGACTTTTTTCGACTTTTTCCCACTTTTTTCGACTTTTAGACTTATTTCGACTTTTCAACTTTTATTTACAAAGTCTACTTTTTTCATAGACGACAGTCGAGACAGTAGACTATTTTGTTCCAAAAAAGTCGACTTCGACTTTTTTCAGCAAAAAGTCGATTATTCAAAAGTCGATTTATAGAACCCTATTTTGGCGGATTATGTTCAGCATGTCCAAATAAGTAAAAAGATAGAGAGTTTATAAATTAAAAATTTCTATAACAAAGTACACTACTGATGCGGGAAAGTTGTCATCAAAATCTTATTGCGACTAGAGTATTGAAATTTAGTAAAAATTAAGCGCTGAAGGTAAAGAGTCTATATTCAAACAACGTATAAAAACAGGTGAAGATTCAGCTACAAAAAGTAATTTGGTAACATATTATAAAGGACATTTTTTCTAGTTTATAGTTAAATAAATATTATTAGAGTTAACACATCTCGAAATTTAACATTGAATTAAGAATAAACCCATCTATTCCTTTTACATGCAGATCTGCGCCTAAAAATAAACCCCTACAAAGGCAAAAGAATAACATGGAAAAAAGTTATCCTAGCAGGGAGTTAAGTTTTTATTGAAAATTATACAGTGGGTCAAAGCACAAGCATTTATTTGATTAACATTCAGTGTGAATTATTTTAAATTGTTTTAATTTTTTTCTTTTCAAACAATTTTGACATCTTAAATATAATTTTGCATTTCATCAACACATTAAATTTAGTTATACGATTATGATTTGTTTAACATTTTTTTACATCAATAACTATATATTCGAAGTATTTTTTATTCGTAATACCAAAAACATCAAAAAAGCAGACAATATAACACTTTCATTTTTGTTTCAACTTCACAGTACACAAATACATAAAATGTTTCCACCTTATTTTCCTTTCGCAAACATGTGTTTAGTACATGACATGAGATGACTATATAACAAGTTAAAAAAAAAAAAATAAAAAAAATTTTAACATAAAATTTGATTGTTGTCATAAATATAAAAATAGTCCATAAAAAAAAGAGTTGCAGCAACTATGAAATGTATATTTTTTTAATAAAATTGTAAAACAAGTTGACAAGTCATCCATCCATGATAGAAAAAAGTAACATAAAAGTATTATTAATATAAATATCTATTGATAATAAAACAATGTGGGTAGTAAATTTATTTTTTTTTTTAATAATAAAAAACTTTTAATTTTTTCTTTTTGACGGACATACATAAATTATAAATAATAACTGATGTATTATAAAAATTTAGTAAAAACTGTACCAAAGCATAACAACAAACAAAACCTTGAATTGGCCATAAACTGTTGGAGTTCAATATTTTAGTTAACAATATTTATTGCACTCAAAATATACTTTAGCTTTTGGCTAAAATGAATTAAGAAATTACTACAAAAGTTATTAAACATCTCAAGTAGTTAAGTTATTTATTATTAGTTATGTTATACTTCATCCAATGATTGATTACTTTTCCTTTTGGATATACTAATCCTGGATAAAAGTGAAGTTTTATTTGTTATGAAAAATAATTTGGTAACATTTTATCAACTTATAGTTAAATACATACAATTATATAAATTTAACATACATATATATACACCCTGCAGGAAATGCAACTAGTACCAAACTAGTATTATACTAGTACCAAAATCACCAGTACTAGTTCCCAACTGTAAACTTTAATATACCATCTTAATGCTCAAAATAACATAGAGTGTATTTGAAAAATTACTAGACTTATACTAGTACTTTTAGACCCAATGGGGTCCTTTAGAGCCAGTTTATTAATAGTTTTACTCAAAAAAATCCCCATATGTGGTAGTTTTGTTCCTTTGTAATCCTTCTATGTGGTTTCAGTTAGAAAATCTACGCAACCAGTTTTTATAAGGTTTTATTTACAAAAATATTATAGATAAATTCATCTTCTTACAATTCCAAATGAAAGTTTGAAAGAAAATTCCAGTTCTATCTGTATTCCATTTCGATATTGCCATTTCGTTTGAAAAATATTTGCACTACGATAAAATAAATATAAAACTTATTGACGTTTTTATATCTAATAGACTTACTTACATAGGGCGCTGCACGCAACTGGAACTAAACAGCCATTCACTATTTATCTTCTGATTTGATAGGAAATTTTTAAAAATATTGTCAATTTTCTTACAAAACGTTTGCATATTACATTTCAATAATTTTAAAAATTTATCTTTTTCAACACATGTCTAAAAAAAATCAGTCTGTAAGTGGGGACCTTCAACTACTTCTAGTACTAGTATTTTTTCATATAAACCCCATTGGTACTAGTGTCTGCTGTTCTAGTATTAGTACTAGTAGAATTAGTACTAGTAGAATCATTTACTGCAGGGCAGAGTTGTATGTATCCAGTAAAAACTTTTATTAATTTGTAAGGAGTTAACTCTTTCACATAAACAGGACAACAGTGTCCAAAAATTTTTTAAAAATTTTTCTCTATTTAGAACTTTATTTTAAGCTCACAGCTACAGAAAATTGTTACTTTTAATGGAAAATACGTTATTTTTTAGAATTTGATGTCACTACATGCTAAAAAAGGATAATATCCTGCGAAAACATTTTTTCTATTTTTCTTTAAAAATGATCGATATACGTCAAAATGAAGTGTGCGGTAAAGTTAAATCCATAAAGAGTACAGCGGTTTAGTTTTGTGCGTGAAAGGGTTAAAATTAGCTTATACCATACTTTTTAAACTGGAGATCCACACCACGCGTTCTACGCTTTCTCGCACTCTATGCGTCTGTCAAAAAAGTAGAATTAATGTATTTATATGCTGAAAGTTACAAGCACAAAGGCGTAGAATGCCTTGACGCGTAGAATGCTTAAAGTAGATCTACTTTTATAAACATCACAAGCGGCGCACGAACATGTCAGATGATTTTGACATTTTAATATTTTTTATTTAATGCGTATTTATCAATTTTAATAAATTAAGTTTAATGATGAAAAAATTAATAAAAGCTGTAAAAAACGTGATTTTTTTTAAAATAAAACAAAAAATGTACGCTTTAAAAGCGTAGCCTGAAACTTGAAATGCGTAATGCTTTGACGCGAAGACGCGTAGTGTGGACCTCCGACTTTAAAGCTATTATTATAATACGCTTACAAGTAATAAGAAAAAGTAGTCGTTGTAAATCGCATAAAAACTTTAGACTCAAGCTTTACACTCAAAAAGACTTATTAATTAGAATACAATACATTATTAGTAAGCAAAAACGTCATTACCTTGTGATTGCTGAGAATATATATCACTTATTTTAGTTTATTACTGGTAGGAAAGAAGCAATCAATAATTTTGTATCTTATTTATTACAACTGAGTTTGGATTATTTTGATGGTCTGGTACGCAGTCGATAAAATATAATATCATTTGATTCGTCTTCACTTCAGATATCTTAAACTTCAGGTTATTGCGATTAATCCATTTTTTTATATTCGGCAAAGAATTTTAATACTTGAACACATTTAGAAATTGTTCATTACATATGTATGTATATCTGTAGCTTCCAAAGATTTTCCAGGCTCCTGTTTATTCCCGCAACAGTCATCAAAACGAGACAATTCCAATATTCAATTGTCAAACTTTTTTGATAATATTAGTCTTCAATATTATTTAAACTTTTTTATAATACGGTTTGTGAATAATTTAAAATAGAGGCCCCAAAAAACATACATACATATCTTGATAAGAAGTTTTATTAAAACAATTTTTTGAATACTCATTTGCTTCATTCTAAAAGCCACAATGCATATCAAATGAAAATGCAATTTATTTCTAATTATTTGATATTAACAGAATGAACACTTTTACCTATATTGCTAATATAAATTATACGATTTCCAGAAAATTTTAATTATGCGCACACATTCATAATTGTGCGTGCATATACTACATAAAAATATGTCTAACCAGTAGTGCGAAAAGTGTCTTGAATTCAGTATATATAATTTATACCAAATACTTGGAGTTAAAATATGATTATTAATAGCTTCGTATTTATTTACCTATCCTTATTTTTAAACGCCTTTTATAATTCAACCGATTTAAAAATATCTTATTAAACGGCAATGTGCCCTTGCTTATAATTTAAAATATTTGCTTTTGTTCAGAGGCACCATGTTTTGCTGGGATCGCAGTAAATTATTTTTAAATTTTCTTAATGAGTATTGTATGTAATGTAGTAATTTCATACATTACTGGGTAATAAGTTGTGGTTATTAATAACGTAAATTAATTTTTTTAATATAATTTGTAGTCAATTGTCTATAGCGTAGCCATACGTACATAAGGAATTAGTTAATATTTCTGACGTAAAAACCATAACATAAAAAATAACTGTAAAACCAATTTAAAATCCGGAAAATTCGGATGAGAAGATTTGTTACTAGTTATTTTTTGGTCATCGTCGAACAAAAATAAGTAGTTATTCACCTACTTACACTTTTTTCCAATATTACTTGCCAACTTACCGGGTAACAAATGACTTTGCAAGGATTATATAATTTTTTTATTTAAAACAACTGAATAGAAAACCGAATTAATATTTGCCCAATTCACATTAGGTGTTATACGGTAGTATAGTAGTATATCATAATTTGTTTACTATTGATTTGTTTTTGTTTAAACAATTTGTATTTGAGAAATTTTTATGACATACAACGCTACAACGATACGACAACGACATTTTTAACTATAAAAAGAACATTTTAGAGAATTTTTTTATAAAACATTGTTGGAAATTTTTTTATATAAAAAATTACTATAAATTTTCAATTTATAGAGAATTATTTAGACATTTTATTTTTAAAAAAATTTCATAAATTTTCTTTTTATGGAAAATGTTTGAATTATCTTTTTATGGAAAATTTTTAATAAATTTTGTCTTTATGAAAACTTATAGAAATTTTTTTTTTAAATTTTCTTTCTACAGTAAAAATTTCATAAATTTACTTTTCATAGAAAATGTTTGATAAATTAGCTTTCTAAAGTAAGTTTTTCATAATCTTTTTTTTTTAATAGAACATTTTTTAGAATTTTGTTTTTTATAGAAAATTTTTAGAAATTTTCTTTTTATAGAAAATTTTTAGAAATTTTCTTTTTATAGAAAATTTTAAGAAATTTTCTTTTTAGAAAAATTTTTAAGAAATTTTCTTTTTAGAAAAAATTTTTAAGAAACTTTCTTTTTATAGACAATTTTTGAGAAATTTTCTTTTTATAGACAATTCTTGAAAAATGTTTCTTTAAAAGAAAATTTTTTAAAAATTTTCCTTCAATAGAAATTAAGAAATTTTCTTTTTTTAAAAAATTTTCCATTAATTTTCTTTTTAATGAAAATATTTGAAAAAAAAAATAATTTTTCCGTTTTATAGAAAATTTGTAAGAAATTTTATTTTTATAAAAAAAAATTGTGAAATTTAGTTTCTTTTCTAATTTTTTAAAAAATTTTTGAAAAATTTTTCTTCTGTAGAAAATTTTTAAAAATTGTTTCTTCAATATAACATTTTTAAGCAATTTTTGAGAAATTTTCTTTTTATGGAAATTTTTTAATAAATTTACGTTTTATAGAAAATGTTAATGAACGTTTTTCTTATTATATTTTTAATTATAAATATAAAATTTAAAAAATAATCCTTTCTATTGAATTTTTTTTGAAATTTTCTCTTAATAAAAAATTGTTTAAAGAATTTTTTTTTGAGAATTTAACCAAAATTTTAAGAAATTTTCCCTTTATGGAAAATTTTTGACAAATTTTCCTTTAATAAAACATTTTTAATAAATTTTCTCTTTATGGAAACTTATTTTCTCTTTATGGAAACTTATAGAAACTTTTTGAATTTTTTTTGTAGAAAATTAATATAGAAATTTTCTTTTTATAAAAAATTTTCCTTTTTAAAGAAAATTTTTTAAGAAATTTGTTTTTATTGAATATTTTTTTATTAGAAAATTTTTGATAAATTTTATTTTAATAGAAAATGTTTAAGATTTTTTTTTAGAAAATCTTTTCGAAATTTTTCCTTTTTTTAAAAAAATTTTTGATGAATTTTCATTGTATAGAATTATTTTTTATAATAAATCTTTGAGTTATTTTAATTTTGGAAATTATGAAGAAAAAAATTCATTGAAATTTCATTTTACAGAATTTTTTCTTTTTTATGTATTTTATATAGAATGTGTTGGAGGCACTTTCTATTTAAAGAACATTTTTATATAGAAAATTTTCGATAAATATTTTTTCTAACAAATTGCCCTTAATGGAAAACCAAAATCTTTTTAATATCGTTTTTATGGAAAATTTGCTAGTGTTTTTGTAGATTTTTTTATTTTAACCAAAAAGTTATACTTACGTTCATTGTTGCTTTTTTAGAAATTTTTATCATTTGGTAAATATAATTTCCAATAAAAAATCATATTTTTTGTGAGTTATTCAATTTAAATTCATTCTCTTTATTGAAATTATTTTTCTTTTTATTTTATAAATTTATAACAGTGTTTATTTACTTATTTTACAGCACTAAGGAAAAAAAATATACAAAAATCATACTTTTAGTATCATAAAAATAGAAAGAAATAAAATATAAATTTACAATATAAAAACTATTTTATTTTTTTAAGTCAAGTTTAAATTTATTTTAAAATATGCTGCTACATTACTATATATTTAAATAACGTTGTGAAAAATAAATTGATTTTTTACATTAATTTACATTTTAAAAATAATATTATATAGGTGTTTATTTGTTTATATGTAAAATAACATTAAATTGAAATAAAAAATAGCATTTTGCATTTAAAGTGTACTTAAATGACTACTAACAGTTATATAAAAAAATATTTTATTTTATTTAGTTTATGTTGAATTATTTATGCAATTTAATATACAAATAACATATGGTTTTGTTTTTTTTTTTTTTTTTTTTTTTGTTTTAGTTAAATACTCAAATATTTTTATTTTTTTTTTCAATTAAATTGATTCTATTTAAATTTGTAAACTATGGGGCTCTTTTAAGTTTACAAATTTAAATATTTATCTATTTAATAGTTGTTTACAGTTTGTGCACACATACATATGTATTTTTATAATAGTATTATTTATTGTGTGTTTTAAATAACTGACAAAATAAAGTATTGAAGCTGTTGCAGTGGAGAAAATTTTAAATTTTTGGAAATTTTTATTTTTTATTCTTTTTAGAGATTAAATAATTAACAGTCTCAATTCTCTAGCCTTTAGTCTATAGCTAGGCCTTAAACTATACTACAAACTTAACTATAGACAATAGACTATTTTAATAATTTAAGACCAGACTCTAGAGTAGGAGATAGTTAAGCCTATGTCCTACTCTAGAGTCTGGTCTATACTATTGAGTAGACTATAGACTAATCGAGGCATGACTATAGATTGGACATTGCAATAGACCCGATTTAGTATAGACTATAAACAAGTCTATATATTATTTACTATAAACTAGAGTATAGACTAGACAGTTCTACAGTTTACACTATAGACAAGTTTAAAGACTTGACTATACACTAGAAAATTGGGACCAAGTTTATAAGACTTTTCAATGCTAAACGCTCCAGGAGTATACGGAGGCTTGTGGAAGTAAATATTAGACACTAGATGATATGCGGGCACGCAAATCAGATTGATCTCCCTTCAATAAATACTTTTGAAGATTCAAGGACGGGGATAGTGAACAAATTGGCTTCTATGCTCTAGCTACCAAAGAGAAGTACATTCTTTGGCTACTTTATATCCAATCTTCATAAGCTGTCTGGCCTGAAACCATTTTATTCCCTTAGTTTAAGGATCCTTAGTTTTAGGATCCAATAGTATATAATGCTACATCTGAAGAGTTGAGTGGTTCTGTTAAAATTAATTCTCTTTGACTCTACTTGACTGTTTGAGCGCAATTGACTAACACATATACTATTTATATAGATTACACTATAGACTAGACAAGTATGCATGATTATGTTAGATTAGATTGATAGGAAGAAGTATACAGTGATGCTTCTATTGGTATATTTGTGTTTAGAAACTTAGTATACTGGACGTAATTCCTGAGAATTTTCCAATTAGGGTTCTTGAGGAATATTTTTTCCTTTATAATATCACTCCTAAGTTACTTGGATCTGACTTCGACGAGTGCCTGAAAGTGCTTCTGAGTTTCACTATCTTCTATACACATGTTCTTCATTGTTCGGAATACACACATGCAATCCTGTGTGTCCACTCAGAATACTTGTTAATTTTAAAGAAATTGAAATACAAATTGTGTCTTACACTTCCTAGTTGTGAGTTTATAAATTTCTAAATACCAACATATTGGAAACAATAATTTAGAATACACTCTAAAACATGTTAAAATCCTCCCTGCAATTGGCTTAAAACTTTAATTTATCAGCATTTATAGTTTGAGATTCATATTTGTAGTATTAGATGCGATATTGTAACTTTTTAATTAACATAGCCAAAAATCTCAATTACAAACAATAGCACTTCATTTAAACTCTTTATACATTTCCATTAAAATTTACTTAATTGGTATAAAAAATATAGTAATAAATTCGAATTAATTTTTTTTCTGCTTCTTTCTACTAACAAAACTATGTATTAAATATATAATTAATAGTAGATGAAAATAAAATATTCTAAATAAAACCTTATTAACTATTATTACAGTATTTACTTATATAAAGTACAAATAAAGCTTATATTATAAACCTTAGAAATATAACAAACATTTTGTATAGACTTACAGACACACATTTACTCTTTCATAACTATATAATACAATTGTCAAAACCACCAAACTTAAAGATATTACTTTTTATATTTATTAATGTTTTTTCTTGTATTAATATTACTCTGCTGCTATTGTTATATTTTTGAAGTTGTATTATTAATACTAGTTTATAGCAAAAAAAAAAAAAAAAAAATGGATATACTCTTAAAATCTAAACTTCCACTTTATCCTCGTTGATAATATCCATCACAACAAAATGTTGCTGATGCTGTTCACTACAGCGCCTTGCAGCACCGCAATCTATATTAGTTACATTATTTCTATGACTTATAATACCACCACTACTACTGCTAATACCACCTACACCACAAGCACTTATACTAGTGGTGGCAGTTGTATCACCTCTTCCACCACCCACTGGTATTTCTGTGACACTGCTGCAAAAGCTTGAATGCCGTCTCCGTTGTTTCCAACTTTTGCGAAACGGCATTAGAAGAAACCTTTACTAGAGTACAGTCTCATTGGTGTTCGTGCAAGTACGTGGTCCATTAACAATAGAATACTTAGACGAATTATCTTTCTTAACCGCCATGCTGCCCAAGAATATCTCCTTAAAGGTCTCACGGAATTGACGCGACATACCACAATAGATACCAAAGTTAATGGGATAACTGACAACTAGGAAGAAATTCGTGAATGTTATTAAAATGTTGGCACTATCATAATCCATGAAATTAATATACAAAGACGAAACAATATGCATGGCTGTCACCACTGCTATGGGTATCTCGACAATTAAGAATACTGTCACCACCACTATTAACATTAGTGTTGTACAGTTGCTTTCTCTCAATTTCTTGCATTCTTTTTTGCGATTCTCCCTAAAGAGAAGTTTTCTTCTTTCCTGGGCTTGACGCATGGCTGCAAATAGCAGTATATTAAGGGTGACCAACATTATGCACGGCACTAGATGTACAAATATCACTCGAAATAGAAAATATGATGTATAATATAAATCTTCGCCAATATAATCATCCACCCAGTTGGCTGTACGCATATGACAAACTTCCACCACTTGTCCCTCCCAGTTTATTTCAACCGGTTCAAAAGTGTGATCTAGTAACTTCGTACTTTGATGCAGAAAAGCTGCTATGGTTATGTAAAGAGTGCAGCGCTTCACGCGCGGCATAGTGCACCAGGTATGAGCCATGGGGGCGTGACAAACGTAGATGTATCTGAAAGAAAAGAAGAGAACAGAAATATTTTATATGTATAATAATTTAATAATATTAAATAAATTACTTATAAACTCGATTGGGTAGATTGACGAATTGACTAAAGACTAAAAATTTCACTAGACTATAGACTAGACTAAACTAGATTAAAGACTAGACTATAGTCTATAGTCTAGACTAAAGACAAGACTACAGACTAGACTATAGACTAGACTATAGACTAGACCATAGACTAGACTATAGACTAGACTATAGACTAGACTATAGACTAGACTATAGACTAGACTATAGACTAGACTATAGACTAGACTATAGACTAGACTATAGACTAGACTATAGACTAGACTATAGACTAGACTATAGACTAGACTATAGACTAGACTATAGACTAGACTATAGACTAGACTATAGACTAGACTATGGACTAGTCTATAGTGTAGTCTAGACTATATACTTGGGTGTTCACTAAAGTTCAGGCTAAATATAGCCTTGAACGTACATTATTTTAAACTCTACAGCAATCAATCTGTCATCTTAGAATAGAAACATAAACTAATCAAATCCTGCAATATTTGCCATATTTTCAAATTGCACACCTTTTATAGCCAAAAATACGTTAATAGTATATTTTTACGAGCTTCCAGTCAAATAAAAGAAGAAAAATATAATCTCTTTGGTTATTTTTTTATTGCAAATTTCCAACATACTTTAGCCATTAGCTATCAATATATTCATTTTACAAACACAATTATATTTTATGTTTATTTTAAAGCATTCGTGTTTTTCAAAATGTATTTTAGCTATTTTTATGTCTTCACATAAATAAATTTATTTTTGCGAAATGTCTTTAATATCATGATATTTTTATGGCTTCAATCGTTCGTTTTTTTCTTTTTTTTTTTGAATCGTATATATGTATTTATACTTTTACAAGAATATCAATTCATGTACATATTGTATATGTAAATGTGGGTTTGTACGTAATTTGACTTTTATTGCCAATCAAAATTACTTTTAACTCGTGTCAGTTTAAACCCTTAAGTTTTTGTTGTTTTCTCGTTGGTGTTACGGTGTATTTTAGGTATTTTTACGATTTCCATATAATTTTTTTACAAAATTATAGAGTTGACGATGATGATTATTTACAATAAAATATAAGCAGATTCACGTTTTTAAGTGTATTGAGTTTTATAATCTTAAAAATATGTATGTATTTGTTTATTTAATATTTTTGCTTTAAATATACATACATACATACATACATACATACATACATACATACATACATACATACATACATACATGCATACATACATACATACATACATACATACATACATACATACATACATACATACATACATACATACATACATACATACATACATACATACATACATACATACATACAT
The DNA here is from genome assembly GCF_022045245.1 of Lucilia cuprina. Classification (NCBI taxonomy): domain Eukaryota; kingdom Metazoa; phylum Arthropoda; class Insecta; order Diptera; family Calliphoridae; genus Lucilia; species Lucilia cuprina. Next base: position 40,094,913 of record NC_060951.1, on the reverse strand, counting down.
ACAAATTATATGAATAATTTGATTGTGGCGTATGAGTGTTTTTGAAATTAATCATACGTCAAGCTGCCCTATGTCAATTGCATCAAGAAATGATAGAAATTTTCTTATAAAAATATATTATCGAAATTTTTTCAAATATTGATCAAAAATTTCTTATTAAAAAAAAAAATATTAAAAATTTCGTATAAAATGAATATTTATTATAAATTTCATATGAAAAGAAAAAAAAATGCAAAACTTATGCCATTTTCCAAAAATTCTCTAGAAACAGATTTATCCAATATTTCCTAGGAAAAGCACATTTATTGAAAAATTGTCTTCTGAAGTAACACAAAACTGAAAACAAATATGTTTAAATTAAAACACACAATGCAGAAAATATTTTTTTCTTTTCGTTCGTTCTAAAAGGTCAAGTTTAAGAAAAAACAATATTATTAAATAAAAAACTAACTTAAATGAAAACTTTTCCTAGAAAACTCTCGGTAAAAAGCAAAGAACGGTCATGACCATAAAATAGTCATGGAATAGCAATATGTTACAAACATTCAATATTTTACAATCTGATAAAACTGTTCGTGTTGCGTTGTTACTATTGTCGATTTTGCTTGTTTTTGGCTCTGTTATCTAAGACTTTGATTTATATATTTTTTCAGTTTAAGTTTGTACAAGTATGTACTTCTACTACAATCTTTTGGCAAAATGTAAAATGTTTCTCATGTTCCTTTTGCTTTACGTGTTTCTTTAATTTTAAAGGAGTTTCTTAGCAAATTGTTTATTAATAAAGTTTCTTTTGCTTTTTATTTATTTAGTGAAATAAATAAATAACAGCAAAAGTATTAAAACAAATAATGCTACAGTATGGTATTTATTTTACTGTCGGTTGGCTTTTGCTGCTATATTGTTTTTTTCATAGCTGTAGACAACTAACTTAAGGCCTTAACCAAATCAGTTAACACCATGGTAATTTATTATAATTTAACCATTAAAGCCATCAATTAGTGATAAAATTAATGAAATTTGAAAATAAAGTGAAATTTATTTGGAAAATATTTTTGCGTTTTAATCGGATGGGTAAGAGTAAACATTTTTGCTTCTTTCTCTTTAAATGACATTGTGGCTAATATGGTGTGAGAAATATTAATTTGTTTAATGCGTCTAAATTTATTGGCTATTAGACAGGAAAATATGAAAAGATTAATTTCTGTATTAAATGATATTAATATATATTTTTATGAGTCTTTAATATATATTATTTTAAACTGAACTGAACTAGAACTAGAACTAAACTAGAACTTAACTAGAACTGAACTAGAACTAGAACTGAACTAGAACTGAACTAGAACTGAACTAGAACTGAACTAGAACTGAACTAGAACTGAACTAGAACTGAACTAGAACTGAACTAGAACTGAACTAGAACTGAACTAGAACTGAACTAGAACTGAACAAGAACTGAACTAAAACTGAACTAGAACTGAACTAGAACTGAACTAGAACTGAACTAGAACTGAAGTGGAATCAAAATTGAACTAGAATCGGAAAGTGATCTTAGCTTTAAAGTTTTCAGTATTATTTAAATTAATTAAAAAATTCAATATTATTAGTTAAATATTTAGTTTAGTAAACAAATTCTGTTAATTTAAGTAATAAATTATTAATGCAAATTTTTCCATCTAAATATTATGTATACTATTTGATAAATGTCAATTGTCAATTAAGGCAATTAATCTAATTGCTCAGTTATTTTTACAATAAATTAACTGTAATGTGCAAATTAAAAGCGGAACGAAAAGTTTTTAATACAATTATTGAACTCATTAGCACTAATATTGGTAAAAACAAGTAGGAAAGTATAGTCGGGCATGGCCGACCATATGATACACCATGAGTATATTTTTAAAATTTTTACTTTTTATAAAATTTTTATTTTTTGTAAAGAAACTTTTATGTTGAATATTACCATAATTCCAAAATATTTAAGCCATTTATTGATAAAAAACTAAAATTTCTAAATAAGGCATTATATAGGTCAAATATGGGCCGATCCTCGGTAAATTTGGGAAAAGGATATATTTCTAAATAACAGTTAGTTTTGTTGAGTTTCATTGCGATACAAATGGTTACAAGTCAATTTTAGACGTTTAAGTCATTTTTTGAAGGGGGGTTTGTATGGGGGCTAGGCTCAAATATAGGCCGATCCTTACGAAAATCTGCAATATCATTTATACTTATATAAAACTTATTTGTGCCAATTTTTATGACGTGAAACATCATAAAAGTTATAAAAATGAATAATCAATAATTCAAGCATTACAATAGAATTAATAATGTTTCAATGACTACAATGTCAATTTAGTAGGAATCCAACACTTCTACAACAGCAAATACTAAGACTAAGTAAATCATGTATATTTCAATAATATAATCTTAAAAATAGATAACATTAAAATAAATGTAGAAGAGACAATTCAATTGTCTCTGTAAAATTGTGTAAGGTTTAAAAGGGGATATGAATAACATCTTGAGTCATTGTCAAGTAGTGAATCAGCTGTCTCCACTCATATATATTGTCATATCTAGTACAGAAAAAAATATTTAAAGTAATTCCGCAATAGATTACTTATGACCATAAAAGTAATGATTGAGTTATTGAATTATGACACTTTTAAGGTTAATGTGAGATATATATTTATCTTTCTCAATAGACTGAATCTTTTTATGACCAAGTAAAAACTCTTATTGAATAAATTATTATCAATAATAATTTGCTGAAGAGATTTTATTCTTTTTAATACTTGTCATTTAATAAGTCTAACAAGGATTTCAAGCACGCACAACGACATAAACAGACACACATTCCAGGACCGGCAAAAAGACTATATTATGGACATTCATAATGCCTAGCTGCTTTATTGATAACAACTACTCATTTATAAAGACCCTATTTAGTCTCGTAAGTACGTACATAATGAGAATGTCATAGAAATTTATCATCATCTTGTTTATGGGATTTATTTTTCATATTTGTTATTTTTATTTTATTTCTCTCAATCATTTGCCTAAGAAATAAAAATAGATATGTATCTTCTATTTATAGCGTATTTTATTTTTGAAAAAATACTGTAAACAAATTGGAATAGTATTTCTAAAAAATATGGTATCCTAGTTACGAGATGTTGATGCAGGAACTGTTCTAACTTAGAGCAATAGCAACAACCCAGCAAAAGAAAATCCAAAGAATCGAAAAAGAAGTAGAGTTTCTTAGTACTTCCATAGAGTAAGGAAGTACTAAAAAAAACCTGAAGACGTGATGATTTTAACAAGGCTTGTCAAAGGAGGAATGTTCTTATTACTTGATTCCAAATTCAATACATATGATGTCATCCTCAGGAAGTAATTTTTATGTTTTATTTTTAGGAGTAATTAGGAAGTAAAATTGTAGTATTGTAGAATACAACTTATATTAACCTGCAATTCATTTGTACGTATTTATCAAACAATTCTAACATAAAATGGGTTTAATTAAAAAAAAAATAGTACAAAAAATTTATATTCAATTATTAACAAAATTGGATTATTTTCACTTCTTTGGAAGTCAATAAACATCACTATCACAGAAGGTAAACAAATTCACTTAGTGCAACTTTCGAAGTGGTGAAAAATGTTATTCTTTTGGTTTTATCTCCCTTTATTATCACTGGGAAGTTAATAATTTTAACTATTTGAAGACAACAAGTGGACTCTTTCTTAAAAAGGACTCCTAAAAATATACTTAAAATAGAATAATTAAATATACGTTTTTTCATACCTTTGCACTGCTAAAGCGAGAGTCAGCCATATTGAGGCCGTATGACACATTGTAGGCATTATCTGAAAAGAAATAATGATAAAGAAAAAAATTAAAGTCGTACAAATAATGAAAGTCAAACAATCTTACATAAAGAGAAACAATCTGTATTATTAAATTTTACTTTGTTTTATTTTGTACTTATGATGCCTTTGAGTTTTGCAGCACTTGGCTACTATGTTTGTTAGTTGGTATAATTTTTTTATTTGTTTTTATTTCCTTTTGTTTTCGTATATTTAAACAGAGAAAAATTCAAACATTGTCAACTTAGACAAATAAAGTACCAGGGAATAAACGTTGATGTCTATGAAAGTCCAAATCTGGTTTTAATAAGACAGGATAGAGTTAGAAACGGTCAGTCCTAGTCCAGTCCTAGTTCAGTTCTAGTTCATTTCTAGTTCAGTTCTAGTTCAGTTCTAGTTCAGTTCTAGTTCAGTTCTAGTTCAGTTCTAGTTCAGTTCTAGTTCAGTTCTAGTTCAGTTCTAGTTCAGTTCTAGTTCAGTTCTAGTTCAGTTCTAGTTCAGTTCTAGTTCAGTTCTAGTTCAGTTCTAGTTCAGTTCTAGTTCAGTTCTAGTTCAGTTCTAGTTCAGTTCTAGTTCATATCTAGTTCAGTTCTAGTTTAGTTCTAGTTCAGTTCTAGTTCAATTCTAGTTAAGTTCTAGTTCAGTTCTAGTTCAGTTCTAATTTAATTCTTTTAATTTAATATTTTTCCTATATCTGTTTCCTGTGAAAATGAACCGCTTCATTTGAGTACTTTAACATTTCATTACAATTTCATCGTTTGACCTTTTTAAAACTAAGTTTTTTTGTTGTTATTTTCATTAACTTTTAGAGTTTTAATCTCTTGCCCCCAATTGAGAATATTCTGAAAAAATGATAGCAATTTATAGTCGAACAAAAAAGTTCGCATGAATTTATTTTTGTTATTTTTTTGCGCGTTTAAAATATGAATTAGAAATTAAATGTGGAAATATTTTCATAGCTGTCATAATTGTGTATAGGGGGTTATGTGAAAAATAAGAACTCTAATTACTGCTGCTACTACTGCTGATACTTTATGACCCCATTTTTATTTATTTTTTGTAATATGCACTAACATAAACTGACTCACAGCAGAACCAAAATATTCACATCATACTAGACTACATTTGGAAAAAAAATAAATATAAAATTTCAGCGAGTTGAAAATTATGGAAAAAGTAATTTAGTTATTTTCAACACTATTCATTAGTAGTTAAAAAGGGTTATTACAAAATATGTGTTAGTTTATAAAAAAAACGTATATTTCTTTTTAATTGAATAATTTCTAGACATTTTATTCTAATTTCTAAGTGTTATTAAGTTTTTTAGTTGAAGATTTAATTTATTAGCCCTTACAGGATTTTATTGATAAGTTTGCTCTAATCTATACTAATTAAGCTTATGCTTACTCACTTCTTAAAAGTTTTTGCGAAAAAAATTATTTCTATATTTTTTATATAAGCATATGTATATGTTTTTAAGGACTTTTTCCCTCTTTTTGTAACTCTATAAACAAAAATTTTCAATATGATTCATTATCGTTATTAAAATCTCATTTCTTCTTTTTTTAATTTTTAATATCTTTGACAAGCTCAAGTACAAATAGATTTCAAAGTTACACAATAAAATCGTTGACCTAAATCCCCTTCATTAGTAAACATATACTTACAACCGTTGTTCATGTCAGCCTCCTTTACATCCTACCGAAACCCCCCCACCTCCCCTCTTTGTAAACAACAACGTTGAGGGAAATATCAACATTGTGGGTGCCTGTGTAAATATGAACAAAGACCATATATTCCAATACAAATATTCGTATACACACATAAATAATTGTAGTCCTAAATGTAAGTGTCTACATACATACTTATGTGTGCAAAAACGCCTTTAATTTAACACTAATAATATGTTCATTTTTTCCTTCAAACACGTTTTGCCTTAAGTAATACAGCTGCTACTGCTTAGCGTTCAGTTTTCTGTTTATGTTTAAAAAATGGCAAAATATTTTGCCTACAACTACGTCGGTGACAGCAACGATGGTGTCAATGATGTTGTTAATGATGATTATATAATGTAAACAACATATGAATATGTTGCTAACATATTTTAAATTTACATCATTTGATGACGACGTTGAAAGGAAAAAAATTAAAACAAATGTGTAGAACTACACTACTCTTGCATTTAGTGTTAATCCTTTAGAATAGAAGTTGTTGTTGTTGTTTCGGTAAAATTGTTATAGGGGCTGTAAGGGGCTATTTAGAGCAACCAAGCGTAAAGAATTATGATGCAAGTTCGGCTTAACAAGTTAAGTAATTATAATGGATTTTATACTAAATAATGGGTGTGCTAAGTGAGTGAGTAATAACTTTTCATGTTTAATTTATTCAATAGTTTACTGGGGAGTGAAAAGCAACAAGGGATCCGATGGACCTTCCTTCTTATATAATACTTTTTTAATGATACATTTTAGTTTCGAACTTAAGTAGACCTAATTTGCATATTACACTTTTTTCCGAAAAATTCTTAATAAAAACATAATTTCCAATATATTCTTAAATATATTTCCTAAATACATAACATTGCACCTTCATTTAATCAATTTACAATATCGTCATCTATCTAAAGAAAACTATACACAATCTCCATATTAAGGAAATTTATTAAAATTTAACAGAAAATCCTTCATAAACTATCACATCAAGGATGTACATTTAATATTCTAAATTACATTTCACTCACACACACACTCATGAAAGCTTACACTTCATTTCCCTCATCTTTATACAATTCCCATTTCAATAACGTCGACAACATGTCAATATGTTGTTGGTTGCCTCTATTGCTGCTAAGCAACGACAAGATGAGCAATATACTAAAAGCAGCAACACAAACAAATAGAATAATAATAAACCAAGCCGCAACCTATTACAGCAGCAAGAACAATAATAACAACATAATCATTATCATCAATATCGTTTTGCACCATTGAGACGAGAGAATGAGAGTTAAGCAGAAACATGTAATAACTAATTTTCTCTCAAGTATTTTATACTTATATTTATGTACAAGTACCCTGCCAACAATTTCTATCCAAATTGTAACCATAACGTTACAGCTAAATGTTTAAAACAATCTAATTTGATATAATCTGAGTGAATAAAAAGTGACCACGTTCGGAAGAAACTGTTTCGCCTGTTTAATACTTACTTGATGTGCCCGTTTCGTTTCAGTTTCAAGTCACTTTTTTATAACATAAAATTTCGTAAATGTAGTAAATTTCCAGCTTTGCCATAACAATAGAGAAGTTGGAAAGTGTAATGATTTTATACTCTTTTATTTAATAAACGCGACTTTATAATTTTTTTTTATTTCTCCTTTATTATACTGTTTTGCACTCACTAATCTCTCATTGATGCTTATTTTATATTACACTATGTTTTAGATATATTATTGAATTTAATATTAACACAATTTATTACTAAATCTAAATTTCACAATATATCACACAACTGATCACAATGAAATAAATATATTTACTGAAATGTGCAGGAGCAAGAATGATTCTGCATTAAACTATCTTTTTAGTGTATTAAAAAGTGTTAGTTTTTGAAATTTTTAATCTATCTACTTATTATCATTTAATTTTCCTTTTGGTATATTAAAACGCACTAAAATTTAGAAAGTAATGTATTTTGTTTTTGTAAATTTTTTAACTTAGCACTGAGAAACATAAAATTGAGTCTTTACAGTGACTATTCAGTTCATGTATCCAAAATTAAACTCAAATTTGCTGGCAGGGTAAGTGATTGTCTGTATGTATAGGAGAAAGAGAAATGAGAGAAAGTGTCAGTATATATGTCTTGTATATACATATGTACAGACTGACAGTGATAAATGTATTTGTGGTTTGATATTTTTACAACTGTGTTTATTTAAGTTTGGTTTATGTGTTTCTCTCAGTCTCGGAATGACATATGACAACTATGGAATGATTTTAAAAAAAATTTTTAAACTAAAATCTTTAGAAATATTTTTTTATCTTACTATTTCCAAGAATTATTTAATTTTTTTTATTTAAAATGTTTCTTGCAGGTTTTTGTTGTTTTAGAAACTATGATTTTATTTTAATTTTTCATTAATCAATATCACACTTTAAGAATCATCAATTTTGTTGTTTATCCTTCTCATTTTCTTTAGCACGTACATTAGAGGTGTCAAAAACAGATTTTGGAAATATGGATCTTTTTTTGTTTATAAGTGTCTAAAACTCCAGACTGTAGACTAGACTATAGACTAGACTATACACTAGACTATCGACTAGACTATAGACTAGACTATACACTAGACTATCGACTAGACTATAAACTAGACTATAAACAAGACTATAGACTAGACTATAGACTAGACTATCGACTAGACTATAGACTAGACTATAGACTAGACTATAGACTAGACTATAGACTAGACTATAGACTAGACTATAGACTAGACTATAGACTAGACTATAGACTAGACTATAGACTAAACTATAGACTAGACTGTAGACTAGACTATAGACTAGACTATAGACTAGACTTTAGACTAGATTATAGACTAGATTATAGTCTAGACTATAGACTAGACTATTAAACACTTAATACAAAATCTTCGTACTACACGTCGTATGATTATTTGCATTTATTAAATATAAGTTATACGTAGAATATTTTTAAAGAATTTTATTTAGTATTTTATTATTAAATAAATTAAATTTGATAGAAATATATTTTCAATGTTATAAGCTGAATTTTCTTACCTCATTTAATATTTGATAAATATAACATACTGACACCGGCTGCAACGGTTTATAATGATTACCGAATGTGTACATATACCAAATACCAGGGGCAGGAAATATCACCGTTAACATGTCATAAATAGCCATACCTGCAAAAGAAACAATTAAAATAGAACATTTACTTTATTAGAAATTTAAGGCAAAATGTAAACAAAAAAGAAAAGAAATATCAGTTCGGCACAAGTTAAGCAGTTAATTATTATTAGTTTTTTTATTTTGTCCTAACAGTGTTAACAAACTTAATTAACATTAAATACTGTATGCAGGCTGTTGTGTGTAAAAAAAGTGTAATGGAAATTTTCCATATATATGTTTGTATATAAAAGTAGGACTTTGATGATTTTCTAACCATGCTTCTGGTGGTTATGACAACTACCATAAAAAGTTGTTAACAACTACAACTATGAGTAAATGGAAAAAATCATAATAAATTACTAGACGGTAATCAGATGGATAAATGTTTTCTTGGCTTTAATTAACAAGGTTATTTGTGTGGTTATTTGGTTTCTGGTTAAAATTTGATTGACATAAGATATATTATTGAAACAAATATTTGGCCATACAAGAAATATTAAACCAATTAAATGCCCTTTAGTGGTCAAAAAGATATGTATTTATTTTCCAAATTTTACAGGTTATTTGCCACGTGATAAATTGTGGTCTTACATTAACGGACAGTAATCGGGTTGTAGATACAAAGGATAGGTTTAACATTTATAAAAATACTTTACTAGTCTGGGAATCTTTTGCTTTAAAAACTTAACCAACTTGAATTTAATATCTTTTGAAACATAAAAAAAGTTATTGAAGAAAATTTCCAAAATTAAAAATGTCTACACATTAAATTCTAATAACAGTTATCCAATGTAGTATACATTTTTATTTTCATAAATTATAACCAACCCATAAACATAAATTAATAAAAAGTAATAATAATCTAATCATACAATATCAACTTAAAAAGTGGCAGGCAACCAAGCATATTTTGATTATTATTTGTGTAACCGGAGGAGTCTGTTACTTAGAATTTCCTGTTGTTGTTGAAAAATCAACAACATCAGGCAGACTGAAAGACAATCAGACAGACAGTAACTTACTCAGTCACTCACTTACTCACTCATTTGCTCACGCAATGTTTCCATTCGTTTTCACTTGATTATAAACGGCGACCCACATAATAAAATAAAATTATTATTGAATGCTTTAGGCCATGAAACATGATAATTTTATTAAATTAACTATGAAATAGCAACAGCGGTATTAACAACAACACCAAAAAAAAGAAAACCTTAAGAAAATTACAAAAAGATAATGAATAAAAAGTATAAAGAAAAATAGCTACTTTTTACTGATGACGATGACTATGCCACTAAAGATGTTAATGTCAATTATTTTAATATTATTTTTTTTAAGAAAGATTATATTTAACAATTTGCTTTAGTTTTATTTTTCTATATATTTTTTTAAACTTCTCTTGTTTTTCAAAATAATTTAATAGTTTTACTTTTATCATACTTAAGTTTACTATGCTCATATCACCCCTGTTGCAAATGCTAGATAATTCTTAATATTTAGTTGTTGTCATTTGGGGGAGATGAAGATTTTAGTTGTATGCGTTTTAAATTTACTCCATTTTCTTATTTTGTCATTATTTTATGGTCTTTAGAAACTGTATAGTTTATGTTTCTACTACTGCAGCTGCTGTACAAATATTAACATGATTTAACTGCATAATAAAATAGTTCTCTTCTGGACTAGATTATCTAAAGAATGCTTCCCCTATTTCTAACTAACTGGTTTTAAATTCACATATAAAAAGGGAGAGATTTTTTAAGCTTAGGAGTTGTAAACAGTAAAATTGACTAATTTATGGTAAAAACGACTAGATAAAACATTACAGCTTTTCTTATTTCTTCGAAAAACAAATTCAATAAATTTGTTTATCGATTTAGTTAAATATAAGTTAATCCTTGCGCAAAGGGATATTCACACTCCTCTGGGGATACTATTAAAATTTATAAAAGACATGTAGAATATCTAGACTGATCTGTATCAGTCTTAGTAAGAATTTGAATAGGCTTCTTACCAGTATAATAATTATTGGGCATTGTATGATTGGATGTATGCAAGTCGGAATTTATAGCTACTGTAGAAGCTTTTAGGAGGAAGTGACAATGTGAATGCCCAGTCTTACAAGAGCATAGACTACTGTATCTCGGTAGAGCTCCTTCCTTCTTATCTAGACTGTTTCAAGGGTGCGTCGTTAGTAAACATCAGTTTTATTAGGAAAATCGCAAATCCCAAATAATCAAAGAAATTGGGAAGGGAAACTATTGCCCCCTATTATGTAAGTCGTTGTCGACAGTAAAAAAAGCAGTTTTTTAGTAATTTCTAATAATTTTTATACTCTACACCACTTTAGTGCGGAGGGTATATTGGATTTGTGCTGATGTTTGTAACATACAAAAATATTCATTCTAGACCCATCTTAAAGTATAACAATCTGCTTAGAATCGTTTTCTGAGTCGATTAAGCTATGAAATTCAGCACAACAAAATATTATGTAAATATAAATATATTTACAAAATTTTATCGGGCTTGGTCCATATTTGCCCCTAGCCCCCATATAAAGCTTCTTTCAGTTTTTCATCCATAAATTGCTTAAATGCCACAACTCCTCCGAGTGAACTAGCAACCCACGTAACCCGACCAGTTCATAAACTATATAATATACTTATAAGTCGGTAGTGGAGATAATAAACTATTCAAGATACTAGTTCATAGTGCATAGACTAGTTACTGGACTAATCCATAGACAAATCAGTACAATAGTCAATGGAGTAGAAAATATGAAAATCGAGGAAATATTCAATTGATTAATCAATAGACTTATGAATAAACTATACAATCGATTATTCCAAAGAAACAACTTAATAGCTAACAAACTAGTTAATAGAGAAGTCAATAGACTAATCAATAAACTGGTCCATATGCAAGACACTATAGTTGTCACTAAACTAGTGCATAGACTATTCACTACACTATTCCATACACTAGTCATTGGACTACATATTCTCGGGAGTAGAAAAATCCGTACAGCAATCAGTTGATTAGTTAATGAATAAGTTAACGGACAATAAACTCGTCAAAAACTCTCCTAGTCTAGTCGACTTTTCAGTTGACTATTCAATAAATTTGTCAGATTACTTTTCACTGTAGGTCTTTTACTCCCGGTAACTTAATTTAAAAAACGTTTGTATTGATCACTTAAACTTATCAGGACATTTGATCATATTCTCTTAGTGCAACATCAATAACACACTAACCCAAAATGCCTGCTTTACAGTGCATACAAAGAAAACTATTTCGCTTGAGAACAAAACTTTTACAACAAACATTCATTGGATTTTACTTTGAAAATGCTTGGTCATTAAATAGAATTGACAAAATCCATATTTAGTGTTATTGATCATAAAAGTTTATCTATGCACTAACCACAATATATAAAAAAGAACTAAACGGACTTTTCAATTATGTAAGGGGAATTCTGTATTAAAAGTGAAAGGAAATATTTTTGTTAAAACAATAGGTATATAAAGCCTTAGAAATGGATTTAAACTAGTTGAAAAATAATTTTTTTGAAATAGTTCAAAAGGGATACTTAGAAAAACAACATAGTTTAAGCTTTTGCTAAGATACTGACGGCAAAGTTATATAACAGTACTAGCTGGAATGGAACCAGTTATCCTTATATTGAAGGAGTCTAGTATACAACTAATTGGAATACTTCTTAAATTTATATTAAATTTTCAAATGTTAAGATTACTTCTTAATAAAAAACTCCCCATATGTGTGCAACAAACACTTTAAATCCTTTTTTTTCGTAAGTGTCATGAGTGCATTAATCTAATTTATAGTTTTGGTTATTTGCATTGTTGGCAGTTTGTAATAAATTTGATATACTTGCAGCTATTCCCTTTAGATTTAAAGCTGCAATAAAATTTATGTTTAAATAAGATGTATTGGTGGACTACAAAGTTTATTTCAATTATAAAAGAAGAGTTAGGTTAAAGGGGCTAAAACATAGTTGCAATCTAAATAAGTAGTAGTAAAATTGGACTTTATATTTAGAGTTATAAAATGTAGAAAAGTTATTAAATTTACTCACCCATTAGAACAAAATTAGTTGGTGTTGACATTTTCTTTTTACTCAATATCAGAACAATCAATGAATTCGATAGTACTGTCGTTATCAGCAGGAATGGCATACTATAGCCATATAAAGGTACAATGTATTCTACGGGTGAATCACAAGTTACATTCCAATATGATAGATTTGTTAAAAAATCAAAATTCTGACAACGCTCTTCACCATAATATAAATCAGAAAAATTCATAGGACCATGTCTTGTGTTATTGTTTATGCTGCCATCAATTGTATTAAGATAATTGCTGGCTGAATTAATAAATACATCTCCACTAGCTTCATAGCCAACACTAGCACTACTAGCACCAACACTACCTCCGCCACCTCCTCCTCCACCATCACCTGTCCAACCCGAGGGGGCTGAAGTATCGTAGGAATAAATTGTATTATTATTTTTCATATTATTATAACTGACAGCCATTGAGGGATCCATAACGGCAGCTACAGTTTCTGTTATGGCGGTACTATAGATTTCTTGTAAATTCATTTTTTGAAATTTTTTTTATTGGCAATTATTTTTGTAGCGATTTTTTTTTAGATTTTATAAATTCATAATTAATATGTTCTTAATCTATGTAAATTTTAAATAATCATGTTTTCTTTCATTTCTCTAATCTTTTCCTCCTTATACTTGACTGCTTTAAATTTTTGCAATATCTGTAAAGAAAAGAAAAACAAAAGTTTAGTTATTTTTATGTAATTTTTTATGACCTTGAGTGTTTAGTTGAATGTTTATATTTCCGTGTAATTTTTATATACATTTTCTAATATTCCACCAACCCCTTGTGGCAAACATTATTAAAATTTTTTTTTAATAGTTTTACGTGATACGCTTTTACGAGTTTTTGCTTGTTGTATATCTCGTTATAACATAACTGTTGAGTTTTTAATAAGTTTTCTTTTGTTTTATGACCTATCTTAGGGTGACCAGATAAAAACCAAATCTTAACAACTACTTAAGTCTTAATATATAATTCTTAAACAACTTAATTAAAAAGTCTTTTTTTATAGAAAATTTCTCTATTTATGGATTCAATTCAATAAAATGCTGCTTTTATGCAAATTTTTTTTTATAATTTTTGTTTTATAAAGATTTTTTTATACATTTCTTTTCCTATAGAGAATTTCTAATAAATTTATATTTTTATAGAAAATTATTTTCAATTTTTAATAGACTCCTACTTTATTCAATTTATCTTTTTTTTTTAGAAAATTTTCAATAAATTTCTCTCTTTATAAAGAATTTTCGACAAATCTTTCTATTTAAGGAGAATTTTTGATAAATTTCTATTTTTGCAGAAAGTTTTCAATAATTTCTTTTTTAACAATTTTTTTTTTAATTTTTTTAATTCACAATTAGACAAAATTTTTTAAAAAATTTCTTTATCTATAGAATAACTTTGATAAATTTCTTTAAAATATTTTCATTATGTTTATCTTCTTATGAAAAAAAAAAATAGATAAATTTCTCTTTTATATAGAATTTTTTATAATGTAACTTTTCATAGAGAACTTTTAAGGTAAATTTTCGGTAAATAGAATTTTGATAAATTTCTCAAGGAAAAATTTAAAAAAAACAAGTAGGAAAGTATAGTCGGGCATGGCCGACCATATGATACCCTACACCAGGAGTATATTTTTACAATTTTTACTTTTATAAAATTTTTATTTTTTGTAAAGAAACTTTAATATTACCATAATTCCAAAATATTTAAGCCATTTATTGATAAAAAACTAAAATTTCTAAATGAGGCTTTATATAGGTCAAATATGGGCCGATCCTCGGTAAATTTGGGAAAAGGATATATTTCTAAATAACAGTTAGTTTTGTTGAGTTTCATTGCGATACAAATGGTTACAAGTCAATTTTAGACGTTTAAGTCATTTTTTGAAGGGGGGTTTGTATGGGGGCTAGGGTCAAATATAGGCCGATCCTTACGAAAATCTGCAGTATTTATACTTATATAAAACTTATTTGTGCCAATTTTTAGAGAGATAGCAGAATATTTGACGTAATTATAGCATAAAAAGTTCAAATCGGGAGGTACGGTTGTATGGGGGCTAGGTGAAATAATGGACCGATTTCAACCAATTTCAATAGGCTTCGTCCTTGTGCCAAAAAACATGCTTGGTCCAAATTTCATCAAATTATCTTGAAAATTGCGGTCTGTACCTTGCGCACAAGGTTTACATGGACAGCCAGCCAGCCGGACAGACGGACGGACGGACATGTCTTAATCGACTCAAAAAATGATTCGATTGGTATACTTTAAGGTGGGTATTGGACCAATATTTTTGTATGTTACAAACATCAGCACAAACGTATAATACCCTCCCCACTATAGTGGTGTAGGGTATAAAAAATCTTAGAGAAAATTCCCTTTATACTAATAATTTGTGTATAAGAATTCTTCATATGGAACATTTATGAAAAAATCTATCTTTATGAAAATATTTTGATATGCTCTTTTATATAAATATTTTGAAATTTTCTTAAAAAAAACTGTTTAACTCCACTCATTTAACAAAAAAATTTAAATTTGTCACTTTCAGTAAAAACTTTTTAAAATCCACTCTTTTTTATGATACTATATTTTAGTCTTATAGAAAATATTCGGAAAATTTATATTTTTATAAGAAAATCTTCGAAAATTTTTCTACTTTTTTCTTTTTCTGCAAAAATCTTCGGAAAATTTACATTTTTTAGAAAAATCTTCCTAAAATTCTCTTTTTTATTAAAATCTTAGAAAATTTGTCTTTTTCTACATAAATCTTCCTAACATTTTAATTCTATTCTAACTTTATAGAAAATTTTCTGATACATATCTTTTTATAGAGTATTTTGTGAAAATTTATCTTTTTATAGAAAATTTTTTTAAAATTTTTCTTTTTTGTTAAAAATTTTTTAGAAAATTTTTCATTTTATAAATATTTTTTATAAACTTTTTCTATAGAAAATTTTTCTAAAATTTAAATCCTTATAAAAAATTTCGAAAAATGTATCTTTTTATAGAAAATTTTCGGAAAATATATCTTTTAATAGAAAATTATCAGAAAATTTATCTTTCTCTAAAAAATTTTCGAAAAATTTATCTTTATACAGAACAAATTCTGAAAGTTTATCTTTTCATAGAATTCCGTAGAACAATTTTGTTGTCCACTGCTAATACCACATTCTGCTTAACTTTTTCAAAGCCTACTTTAACAAAATATATATTTACCGCATTAAGAAATAATCAACAGTTTTCTAATTGTTCCAAATGACTGCTTTTTATATACAACATATCTAAAAGACCCATGGAAACAGACACAGTAAAATAAAGAGCTTGATGGCAATGTTGTGGTACATGTATTTATTTAAATTATTTTACTAAATTAATTTTAACTTGTCAGGTTTTTGGTCTTGCAACAGCAATTTCAAGCAGATTTCAGTTTTTGCTAGAAAAGTTCTACTGGTCATAAGTTGCAGTTCATCTCTAGAGAAATCAATAGAAATATGCATGTATGTTGAAAAGAAAATGTGTTTAATTAAATTTAAATTTTTTATTTAATTAAACCAGAATTAAAAAACTTTGTTCATTGTTTTTTTTTAAACTAATTAAAAATTAAATACTTAAGGTTCTTAACAAAAAGTTTTAACTTCTCAGCATAATTTGTTTGAGTTAGAAATAGAATTAATTACATTTAATTGTTGAAGATTTAGCACTTATTTTATATAAATATTATTTTTTCACTTGAATAATTTTATTTACTTATAATTGCAATCATATTTCTTTACACTTGTATAAATTACTTGACATATTTATTTTACAAAAAAAAAACTTTTAAGTAACTTTTAACTAATTATTTTTATAAAAAATGTTTTACTAGAAAGAGGAAAATATCTCTATTGTACTAACAACTGTTTAACAAAAACAGTAAATCATAATTTTGTAAATTCTTCACACAATTTATATTTATTAAATAATTCAAATAATGATTAAAACATACTTTGTTTGATTTGGACAAATTTTGAACACCCACCCAGCACAAACTTGGTAAAGATTTGCAATTACAACGACTAAAACATAACATCTTTTTATTATTAATAATAATAAGATCTTATTAACAATATGTTATATAAATACTTTTTAATTCATTAGTCAGATCTGCGTGATGATATAGAAGCTTTGTATGTTTTTCCACACGATCTACATTGCCAGATTTATATTAAGTATTTTGTAATTTTGGTAAGCACCTGACTTCAACGACATTACCCTGTTAAAATAAAATGGTATTGTGTAAGTTAATTTAAACCCCTTTCCCGGTAAAGAAAGTTTTTGCTGGGTTGTTTACATAAAGATAATAATGTATCCTGGAAAAAGGTTTCTGAAAAATAAATTCTTCAGAATAATTTTTGTAATGTTCTAAACAAATCCTTAAAAAATATAATCTTCTGGATTTTTTCAACTAAATGAATGATTTTTTTCTATAATTAGTTGGTTAGTTATTTAGTTAATTAATTATTTAGTTATTTAGTTATTTAGTTATTTAGTTATTTAGTTATTTAGTTATTTAGTTATTTAGTTATTTATTTATTTAGTTATTTAGTTATTTAGTTATTTAGTTATTTAGTTATTTAGTTATTTAGTTATTTAGTTATTTAGTTATTTAGTTATTTAGTTATTTAGTTATTTAGTTATTTAGTTATTTAGTTATTTAATTATTTAGTTATTTAGTTATTTAGTTGTTTAGTTATTTAGTTATTTAGTTATTTAGTTATTTAGTTATTTAGTTATTTAGTTATTTAGTTATTTAGTTATTTAGTTATTTAGTTATTTAGTTATTTAGTTATTTAGTTATTTAGTTATTTAGTTATTTAGTTATTTATTTTTTAGTTATTTAGTTATTTAGTTATTTACTTATTTAGTTAGTTAGTTAGTTAGTTAGTTAGTTAGTTAGTTAGTTAGTTAGTTAGTTAGTTAGTTAATTAGTTAGATAGTTAGTTCGTTTGTTTATTTGTTAACTGCTGGCATCTGGTAGGTTTGTCATTACTTTTCCTGTCTGGCAGACCGAATGTTGTGTTTTCAATTCCTACCTGAAAAACTGGTTAAAGAGCTTACAACTTGCCAGCTAGAGGTGTAACTCGTTTCTTTGGATTTGATTTTTACGCATCCTCATTTGAATCTTACCAACAAGCTAGTTAACTATGCATTTGGCTTAACAGTTTAATCCGTTTCTCTATTCAGATCAAAACAGATAACTATCACATAATATCTCTTTCATAACTTAAGAGTATTTAGCAGCACATAATAATAATGGCTTAATTTTTTCTGAGAAATTTAAATAAAAGGATTAAAAATCAAATAGAAAATTTAAAAAAAAAATGAAAAAAGGCCACGACATTTCAAACAAACGCCCACATAAACAATAAGAATAAATATTCGAAAAATTTACATTGTTGTTTGTTTTGCAAATACAAATATTTACTAGAGAAATAATAAGACAAATAAATAAAACTATGTAAATAACATTTAAAGTCTTTGGCAAATAATTGCCGAAAAATAGCATTTAAATTTTTTTCTTTCAAAATCACGAGAAACACAATTGTCGCTTACATGTTTATCCAAAACTTTTAAAAAATTTGTTGACCAATCTTGGTGTGGACCATTATTAACTAAATGAAATATAATGCTTAAAAAATTAACCGCGTTTTAGTTGTTCTAAATGTATGAAAAAAACATCGCAGAGCCTTTTGCGTTTAGGCTACGATAAATTAAATAAATAAAATTTGTTTTTTTTTCATCTGTACCAAGAAAAATGTCTGTTTTGAAATTATATCAACAAAACAAGAAAGCAACAAACTGCTGAAATATTTCAATTAAGACCTTCACTGGTGTGTGTCTTGTAAGAATTTTATTTAAAGGAATTTTTGCAAAAAAAAAAAAAAAAAACAATAATAAAGAAATAAACTGAAAACAAAAAAGAAACATAGAGCAGATCTAAGAAATTTTTGTCTAATGTATTTTGTTGTTTTCTTATTTATTTCACAATTTGTTGTTAACAAGCAATAAAATAAATGCCGTCTATGAAAATGTTGAATGAATACAATTGAATTTAATGTTAAGCGAGAAATAAATTTTATTTTACTTACATTTTAAACAAATAAAGATTTAATGTTTGTCTTTTTTATAAAGAGATTTTTTTTCTAAATTTTTTTATAAAATAGTTTGAAAAAGATAATTTTGTGAAATTTTTTATAAAAAGATAATTTTGCAAAAAAATAATTTTTGTTCTTTAAATAGAGAATATTATTAAAGTGTTTTTTAAAATAAAAATTTGGAGAAAAATTTCTATATGAATAGAACTTTTTCTATGAATTCTTGAAGCATAAATGGCGGCGTATGATTGATTTTTTTTATAATTAAAAAATCATCATACGTACTTGTTTTGAACGCTTATACCCTACACCATTTTAGTGGGGAGGGTATATTGGGTTTGTGCTGATGTTTGTATCGCATAATAATATTAGTCCTATACCCACCTTAAAGTATACCAATCGGCTAAGAATCATTTTCTGAGTCGATTTAGCTATGTCCGTCCGTCCGTCTGTCCGTCCATGTAAACCTTGTAATCAAACTACAGGCCGGAATTTTGAAGATAATTAAATGAAATTTGGTACATTACGAATCCTATTGAAAATGGTTAAGATCGGTCCATTTTTTCACATAGCCCCCATACAACGGTACCTCCGAATAGGGCTTGTAAACATTGTAATCAAACTACAGGTCGCAATTTTGGAGATAATTCAATGAAATTTGGCACATGATCTTTTATGGTATTGTAGACAAAGCCTATTGAAAATAGTTAACATCGGTCCATTGTTTCACCTAGGCCCCATAGAACTGAACCTGCCAAATAGGGCTTTCATGTTCATAATTATGTTTAATATACTTGTATCTCGACAAAAAGCTGCAAAACCAAGTTCTATACTAGTCTTTATGACCCTGATGAACTTTATAATTATAGGGCCTCATTTGACCCTAGCCCCTCTAAAAAGCCCCCATCAAAATTTTATTTAAATATCCACAGTTTTATTAAACAATAAATGGCTTTAGTATATCTGAGGCAAGGTACAATTCAATTTAAATGATTTATTATGAAAACTAAATCACATTTTATTCGTATACATGTGTTGGCTATTATATGGTCGGCCTCGCCCGACTATAACTTCTTACTTGTTATTAATTTTACTAATTTTCAAACCACAGAAATACTAAGTTTTTTACTTAATAACAATTACGTTAAATTTTAACATGTTAATTAAATTTATTACACAAAATTTATTAATTTTTTCAATAATGATAAATTTACAAGATTTTAATAAAACAATAACACTCTTTTGTGTTTATCTAAGGAAAACCAACAATATCATAATAAAAATACATATTTTTTTGTTGAAGGCTGATCAAATATTTACAATAATATGTCAATACAGGTAAAATATGTATCAGCAGCTACGACACAATATTACAATATTTTTTTTGTAAATATATGTTGGTATGTTGACACATACACACACTGATACATACTTAAACAAAAATAAATCCATGTAAAAATATAAAAATACTTTTATGCAACATGGATTAACAAATCGTTATTATTGATATTGGTGCTCTTTGTATGTTTTTACTCCCAGTACTTTTCCTGTATTGTTTATTTAATCTAATATATAAAAAAACATGAAAAACAATAAAACGACAATAGTATCCTTGTAACATAATACAATTATATGGACATGGGTAAAAAACAAGAACATGGATAATCATTACAACAAAAATAGTAAGTAAATTCGATTTTACATCACTGTTGGCCTATAATCACGACAAGAGCCAGTGGTATTAAGATTGAGGGTATTAAGTAAAATATTGTTAAACTAACAATGTTACAACTTCAAAGGTAATGTAATTTGTAAAAAAAAACATAACTATCTGTAAGCAGGTTTAGTAAGTTTTACTTAGCTTAAATATATTATTTCCACAAAAAACTGACAACATTTAAAAAACAGCAATAAAAATCATACCTAGAATTTGGTTGGGGTTGCTTACAGGAATGTACTTATCTTTTTTGTATCTTTTTTATATACAAATATTTTTCTACACAAATATTTCTATTATAAATTTCATTTAATTCTATTTCCTCTTATCAAACAAATTGTATTTATTTAATGAAATTTCAATTGGAAACATTCCTGCACAAATAGTTAGTTGTAGATATGAACCTGTATATTCTTGTTGTTGGTAATTGATATTTTGTTATTTTTTATGTTGTTTTTCTTCATAAATTGAAACAAATTTTAATAGAATTTGTTATCTGTGGATTTTTGTAGAAAAATATATTTTAAACCCGCATTCAGTTGTTCTCTTTGTTGGTCTAAAAGGAAGAACAAAATTTATTTTAATATAATATAGTATAACATTAATTTAGAATTGTTTGAGTTAAACTACACCGTTTGATAAACCTATGAACTAACTAACTAGATACGACCTCTGAAAATTTTATCAAAAATTGAGATTTCCATTCTTAGGCGAAAAAAAGATAATAATCAATCGATAACTTTTGTTATACTACATGCATGCTTAATTACTATAAAATATTTAAAATAAAAATGTTTTCATTTATAGATGAATTAAATCTCTCTAAATTCATTAATCTCTAAACTTGATTAAATTTGGTGCACAGTTTTATTATAAAAGACTTAAAATTTGATTTCATGAAATTTTTACTACTTGATTTTATCAGCTTTTCCCGTATTTGCTGTCAAATTAAAAAGCCTTAAAACACTTTGTAACAGTCACTCGAAACAACACTTCAAACAGTTCGCTACAAGAAATCATAGCAAAGGATCTAATTACAAAATTTAAACGTTACAGAAAAAATGCTTAAAGGCATGCAAGGTTTATTTTACAATTTTCTTTCATTCAAATACTATACTGCTCTTTCTCCCTCTCTCTCGCTGTTGGAAATTCCTTTAGTGTGTGTATTTTTGCAAAGTGAAAGGCGTCATTTAACGACAGTTTTAACAGCTGTCACACGCCATAAATAAATAATTTTATTTCGACAAACAACGCTGAAGTACAAAATACTTGAAGCGTAAAACTGTCAATCAACAGTGTATGTGTGCGAGAGAAAAATAGAGTTTAAAACGTAATTGGCCGGGTGTGTTGATGTTGGACATATTGCTGGCACTGATGATGACGCTAATAATGCTAATGATAAAGTTGCAATGCACCCAAACCAACTCCTACTAACAATCAAAGTATTATATGTCAGTCAAACAGGTAAAAACAAGCGAAACGATTACAATATCGTAGTACATTCAAAATTTAAAGCAATCAAAATGAAATGAAGCAGCCTTTTAAGGGTATTTATATTGGATAAGAAGGAAAAAAATTAAGTCATGTCATTTCTCAATAAAATTTACTTTGTAGTGATAATCATACTTATATGTTTAAGAATGAATTTGTTTGAAACCTACATTAGATTGATTTATAGTCCAGAGTATAGATTGCTCTATAGTCCAGACAATCCAGACTATATATTGATGTAGAATCCATACTATAGATTGATCTTAGTCCAGACTACAGATTGATCTTAGTCCAGACTATAGATTGATCTATAGTCCAGACTATAGATTGATCTTTAGCCCAGACTATAGATTGATCTATAGTCCAGACTATAGATTGATCTATAGTCCAGACTATAGATTGATCTATAGTCCAGACTATAGATTGATCTATTGGTTCAGACTGATCTATAGTATACGCTATAGATTGATGATTAGTGTAGTTGATATGATATAATCTAAAGACCAATCATTCGCTGAATGAACGTTGCTTTTAATACTTGATGTCCTTGATGAAAATATTTTCATAAAATAACAAATACCAACCTTAAAAAATTATATATTTACAAAAACTAATTGTTTTAAACACTGGTCCATTAACAAAATAAAAATCCTTAAAATAAAAAACCGAAATATTTCATAAATAAGACAACATGCTGAAATTTAAAAATGTTTTAAGGCAATTCTTAAATTCAATAATAAAGAAGTAGTAAATGTATTTATTCAAACAAAAAAGCAAATAAAATTTAAATGCTCGTAATAAGTAAAGAAAAAAATTAAATAAAAAACACAGACAAAAAATTCAAGTAAAGAACCAGTAAAGAATAATAAAATATTGCCACTGGTAAATAAAGGACGATACACAACAAAAATGACATTTACAATAAATACTGTGACAACAAACAAAACAAAAAAGAAATAAAGAATATGAAAAGAAAAGCAACTTTGGATAAATACTTTAAATGAATTTATGGTTTAAGGCGTTTTTTTTCTTTTTTCCCATTTTTAAGGCTAAAATTTTCTCTTTTGCAAAGGAAAGAAAAACTTATGTACTTATGTATGTGTATAAAATATGAATTTGCTTTTAGCTGTGGTGATGTGGTGTTGTATTGGTGTTCTACCATGACTTGTTATAATTTAAGCAAGTTTCTTTTCTATTTTTTTTTACTTTTTTAACAAATGAGATTATTTAGCATGACTGTGAAACGATTTACTTACTACATTATTGCCGGTCAAAGGAGCCTTAAGCAAAATAAATTGTTTTAATTTTTTGATAATAGACAGTCTGTGGGCCAATGGCTTCAAATAGAAATTAGTTATTTTATGTCATTTGGTAGTTAATTTTCTCAAACCTTAGGATATAGAAATTGTTATTTACTTTGGTTCGTTATAATAATTGGCATTAATGAAAAGGTCATAAATATCATGATGAAATGTAGTAATTTAATTCATACCATTTATACCATTAAATAAGTTTAACAATGGTTTAGTCCAGTCTATAGTCTTGCTTTCAAAAATACCGTAATTCCACTGAGATTCTGATTTTTAATCACTTGCAGGGAACTGTAGCTCTTTAAGTGGAACATTAACAAAAAACAATTTAAATTTTCTTTCCATTTTAAATTTTTTAACCAAAGATTTCACAATCTTCTTCACAAATAAAGCACTGGACAATATTGTGTTGACAATCTAATATTGGTCTCTTAAAGTTTTTATACTTTTCAATTTCTTTTTGTCAAGATAATAAAGAACAAAATACCATAAATATTTAAAACAAATATTCTGTAAATACATTATATATATTGTACACAAAATCTGCAATAACAAAAAAATATTTTTACTAAACTTTCAAGATGACACGTTTCAACAATATGTTACATATTTTTATACACTTTAACATACAAACGCTGTAATATACATACTAAGACACAAAACTGCCAGGCAAAATGATTTAAATAAAAATTTTGCCAGCACTTTAATATTGTCAGCAATTTTTATTTCATTTAATGTTCAAATACTCAAACTGAAAAAAAAGAAACGAGGATAATATCTAAAGTTGTGAAAATCAAATAAAGTAAAAAAAGTTTGGAATATTTGATAAGGCCTTTAGTAAGAAATAAAAAAAAAAAAACAACAAATAATGAATAAAATCATCAATGCAATGAGGTATTTGTTTGCAATATAATTTCCTTTAAGATTTTCTAATTCTTAGTAACATTTATGGCATTTGTTCAAAGTGGTTTTATAATTTGGTTACTTGATGTCCTGGAAATATTAATTTATATTTTAAGTTTTATAAATATTACCTGACCTTTACTTAAATGTTAAACCACAATATCACAATTAGTTTATTTATAAAAATATAACAAAAAAGTGAAATGTGTTAAAACCACGATTTATAATTATCTTATATTAATTTTAATTCAAAATTTCAACTTCTTAAATTATAAATTAATAATAATATGAATATTAGTGTGCAGAGAAGGAAATAAATGAATTTAAAAATTTTGTTTGCAAGAATTTAATATGTTTAACTTTGTTAAACTTTTTTATCGCCATGTAAATGCTGCCATCCTAATAATGAGTCAAGTTAGAAGGCAAAAGCCCAATCTGACATAACACTTCTCATTTTTCGAAATAATCGATATATATGTACAAACATACATGTTTATGTTTGCCCCACATACAACAGTTTGTTTGCATTTTTACTTTATTTTAATTAAAATGCATAAATCCATTTAATTATGTTCGTTAAGTAATATATTTCGTAATATTAACCTAATTAAATTCTTAATAATAATGCAATTTATTTTACCACCAAAATCCACATCAGTCAATG
The DNA here is from genome assembly GCF_022045245.1 of Lucilia cuprina. Classification (NCBI taxonomy): domain Eukaryota; kingdom Metazoa; phylum Arthropoda; class Insecta; order Diptera; family Calliphoridae; genus Lucilia; species Lucilia cuprina. The sequence goes on along the minus strand of NC_060951.1, from coordinate 40,069,774 downwards.
AATACTTGAAAGCTTCAATTACATTTTTATTTAATTTAAAATGTTTCCACCTCTACGTATGAGTGATGATAATGATTACAAATATGTTAATGTAACACTCATACGTACTGGTGTGTATATGAAAAATATTTACTAGGGTGACCATAACGCCTTAAATAATTAAGATTTAAATGTTATTTTGTAAATTTTTTACTTCTTAATGTGAATATATAGTTTAACATATGAAGTATAGAGACTTCAGGATATATAGAGGATATTTTAAATATTAAACAAAAAAAGTGTTAAACTAAAAGTATTAAAAACTAAATATTAAGAAGAAAAAATATGTATGTATATCATTTATGTTATTTTAAATTTCTTAAAAATTGTATCACTGTAAAGTTTAGCAACCTTATTTGTATATCTTAGTAATTGACATTATTATGATTAAAACGAATTTACATTAATAAATAATTAAAAATGATGCATTGAAGTTATACGGATGTATAATATTAAATTAACAGCTCAAATATTTATTAAAAAATAAGGAAATGTTAAGTACCAAAAAAAATTGTCAAAATTTTAGCTTTTGTTAGCTAAACTTCCTCTAGTATCCTTTCTATTTTAGAAAGTATTTATATGATGCAATGTATATCATTAGAAGAGTTCTCCTTAATGACATACTGGATGTCGATAAATTTGTGTAATGGGCGCAACGGTAAATATATCCCTATTGTTATAACTTCGGACAGAATAAAGTTATTTATACAGAATTTTATCGTCATATTAATGTTTATTAAAAAAATGTACATTCAAGTCATTTTTTTAAAGAAGCTCGAAAGCCATATTCTTGAGGAAGGCGAAATAATAGCATGATTTTAACGATTTTCAATAGACCTCGTTTTTGGATAAAAAGAAGTTTACGTGACAAATTTCTTCAAATTATCTTGAACATTGCAACGTATAGCGAGTGCATAAAGTTTACATAAACAAACAGACGGACGGACATAGTTTATCTACTTAGAAAGTCATTCTAAGCTGATGAATAAAACCATTCTCCCCATATCAATTTGTGATGTAATTCCTATATAAATTATTTTATTTTAACTCTTTTTTAAAAACTTTGCAAGTGATTTTTGTATGTATTCCCTAGTCATTTGCTCAATGTCAGGGTAGTTAATATGACTATAAATTCGGTTACATTTACATACAGTAGTTACTCGTATACTTACATTTGCAATTACATGTAAATGTATACTTTACACAAAAGAGGCATTTGTTTTGTTCTTATATATTTTTTATATATTTTATTTTTATATTTTTTATGGTTTTGCCTTTTTAATACAAACGTATTAAATGTACTTATACACATACATATGCATAATAATTAATAACATAAGAACATACATACATATGGATATATACAAGTAAACTTTACAACTAATACCCCAGCAGTTTTTTAGGAAACATTTGAGACAATTCTGTAGCTAGAGATAAAATATTCTTGTTGTTATTATCTCATCACCCTGCACTGCAGGGACAAAATATTACAATTGTATTTTATACATACACAAGTTGTTCCTATAAACATAAATTGCATAATAAATAAAAGATGTCTTATATATTAGGTTAACTCCACTTGAATAAAAACAAAATGTATTACCATAAAAATTAAATATATTTAACAAATCACTTTTTTTAAAAACTATTTACATAATTCAAAAATTAAAATTTCCTTTTGAATTTCATACATTGACATACACTTTTGATACCAACCTAATACATATGAATGTATATAAATAAGCAGCCTTGTTAACTTTAAATGTATTTCCACAACAAAAACCAAACAATGTATGTTTTGAGAATACGAGCAAAAAAAAAACGATACATAAAACCAAGAAAATAATAACTAAGAAAAACATAAAGAAAAGGAACTCAGTAAAAATAACAAAAGAGAGATTAAAATAAAAGCTATTTAAAATTAAGGAATATAATTTGTGGTAGATTTAAAATTTAAAGTAATTGCGTTTTAAATAAAATAAATTGTTAATATTTTGCAATAAGAAGGAAAATCTTGCAAAATTTAACAAATGTTTAAGAAGTCAAAATTAAATTGTAAAAAAAGCTTTAAAGCAATTGAAATAAATCTGTCATTTCTAACTGGTGGATCCCAGTAACTAGAATTTAATCCTCCTTAAATTATAATAGATTAGAATACTAACAACTAGCCCACCGGGCAGAAATACAAAATTTTGACTTAAAAATAATTTTAATCATTTTCTTTTTTTTCTTTTCAGGTAAGCTTTAAATATAACTGTGAGTACTAAATTCTATACACACTTATTTAAGATTTATTCAAAATTCAGCATTAAATTTTTACTAAAAACATTTTATTTGTAAATTTTGTGGCAAAGACGAAATTGAGTTTGAGACATAAACACAGTCATAAACAAAATATAAATGCTATAGTCTAGGGAAATGTATTTTGTCTTAACTTAAAGTGACACCAAAATCCCATTTGCTAACTAAGAGATATAATAAAACATTTCTTCAATGTAAATAAAGTTTTAGTTACCACAAAATATATGAAATTTTAGCGTTAAATTCTAAACAACTTTTTCAACAACCATTCTAGTTCCGTTCTAGTTCAGTTCTAGTTCAGTTCTAGTTCAGTTCTAGTTCAGTTCTAGTACAGTTCTAGTTCAGTTCTAATTCAGTTCTAGTTCAGTTCTAGTTCAGTTCTAGTT
>NC_060951.1:40038607-40066948 GCF_022045245.1 Lucilia cuprina | reverse complement strand
TAGTCTAGTCTATAGTCTAGTCTATAGTCTAGTCTATAGTCTAGTCTATAGTCTAGTCTATAGTCTAGTCTATAGTCTAGTCTATAGTCTAGTCTATAGTCTAGACTGGAGTCTATTCTATAATTAGTACTACTGTTTGTTCTATAGCTTGTGCCGGATTATATTCTTGACCATGTTCTACTTTATATTCTGCTCTAAATTTGGTCAATAGTCTTGAATATAGCCTGGGCATAGTCTAGAATATAGAGTAGGCTATGGTATAACTATAGTATAGTCCATATCCATTAATTTGGTGTGGACAACAGTCTTGTCAACAGTCCTGTTCGGACTATAGTTTAGTTTATAATGTAGACTATAATCTAGCCTGGTTTAAAGTCCTGTCTAGTCTATAGTCTATATTATGTGTGTGGTGTTTAGACCGGACCATAGTATATAGTCATAGTCTATAGTCTACTCTTTAATCAGTGCTACTGATTACTTCACAGTCTGATCATAGTATAGTTTATTATAGGTAGTTAACTAAAATCACAACACTCACAACCCTCAAGAGTCTCATGCTCTACCGACTGAGCTAGCCGGGCAAAATGTCCCTCAAAATGTAACATATTCTATGAATTAAAGTCATAATTCTGCTTCAGCTCTTTATTCTAATTCCCCATAAACAAAAATTCGTTTACAAAAATTCTTTCCTATTTTCGAAATTTTACAATTCTAATTAAGAACTAATAGTATTTTAAATATTTATTTTTATTTTTCCAGATGGTTAAATGGGGAAGGGTGTTTCGTATTTTCTATGAAATATGTGTTTTGCTGTTGACAGTTAATTACGACCAGTCATGAAAATTGTTTAGATTTACAACAGAATTGTTTGGATTTTCATTTCGAAATATTTGTAAATTTATTCTCTTCTGCAATGAATATTCAATTTAAATGATTATAAACATGCAGTATAATTAGTGTTAAATTTTAATTTACATATTGTTTTGGAATGTGGAGAATGAAAACCAAAATTTATTTTTAAAAGCACTAGTTTAATAGAGTGTAGGAAATGTTTTAAATGAATGTATGAAATAGATATGCGAGGTAGTAACAGTGATTAAATGCGATTTAGTTAGTTGATTAGTTAGTTAAATAATTAACTAATAAATACTTTAAAAATGTACATTTTAAAGTATTTATTAGGAAAACTTTCTAAATACGAAAATATGTCCTTTAAATACTGTTTATTGTTTAAAGGTCTTGTGAGACTTTTTTTCATTTGGATTGGTCTAGCAAGTAAAAACCTCAAAATATTGTTAAGGTTTTTTTACTGTTTTTCTTTCAACAAAAATAAACGAGGGAGAATGTTATTTACTTTTGACTTTTAACAACATAAACAAAAATTTTTTTTCCCAAAAAAATAAAAGATTTGTTAGGAAAATTAAATTTAAAAAGAAAAACAAAAATCTCAAAAACGAAATCGTTTAACAACTAAAACTTAATCTATAACGTCTTTAAATTATGCTACAACAACATTTAAGCTTATATACTTAAATTTCCTTCCGAATTGACAATAAAATTTTATTTAATCCTTTTGAAAAAATATTTTCAAATGGTACGAGTGGTACTCATTTATACTATTTGTTTTATCGTGCTTATAATTAAACAAAACTTGTAACTAGAAATGTGTTTTAAATACAAATATAGCTTTTTTATAGACTGGCTTTAGATTTCATATTTAATCGTCTATTTAAACTGGTCGTCGATGTTTTAAAAGTAGTTCACACAGTAAGAATAAAGCAAAAAGGACAATTCTGTTTTTACGTTTTTTTACAATTCCATGATTTGCTTCACTGGGTCAGACAAGGTCACAATGTTAGACAATTTATTTTTTCGTTTATTTTTTTTTTTCTTTCTTTAAAATGTTTTAAACTGTAAATAGACAACATCTTTTAAGCAGTCTGTAAAAAAGGAAAAAAATTAAATATTCTAAACTGGTTGTTCACACAATTTATTGCAAATTTATTTCTGAATTGAGCAACTATCAAATTTTAGCAATCTAAGGAAAAGTTTTTTGGTATTTTAAAGTACTTATGTGAGACTAGGCTAACTAAGGACTTTTAAAGAAATTTAAGCAAATAGAAGTGATTTATCGCTTAAACAGAAAAAATTTATTTGTCTGAAACGATTTGACTACTTTTTGTATCTTTCTGAGTGTATGTCTGTCCGTCCGTGGTAGGTGCTCCATATGTATAGGTGTCTATTACACACACGTTAGAGCTTGTGTGAGAGAATCTATATAAAACTTTTTGTGTTCTTTGAAAACATATCAGAACATGTTTGGAAAGCTAGAGATCTAAAATTTTTAAATGTTTTATCGCTTAAAGAGAGAAAATTTATTTGTCTAAAATGATTTGGCAACGATTAGTATCCATCTGCATGTCTGTTAGTCCGTCCGTAGGAAAAGCTCCAAAAGTATGTCTTCCTATTACACACACGTTAGGACTTGTTTGAGAGAAGCTATATAAGCCTGTTTGTGTCCTTTAAGAAAACATATCAGGGCTTATGATTGGGGATCTAGAGAGTTAAAATTTTATTAGATATCTTTGATGTTTATAACTGACTTAAAAATACACACTGAGTTAAAAAACTTTCTTAAAACAATTACAATTCTATTTTAATTTTAAAAAAATTCTTTTAAATTCAACATCCAATTATAGAATCTCAACAGAAATAATATGCAAAATAAATAAACTTGAGATTAGAAAGAGAAAACAACATCAAATAAAAACGTTTTTTTCTTACCTACACTAACTTATTGTTAACACTGACCAACAAAATTTAGCAAGAGTTTATAGAAAATTAAAATTGATTAAATTGTTTTTAATATTTTAGTTTTATAAGTACAATATCACGTGAATATTATATTCGCATTCAATAAGAAGCTTGTATTTTTAGTTTCATTCATTTAGCTTCTACATTATAGAAAATTTCGAAAGTAATATTTGAAGTACTATAAAATACCTTTAATAGATTGTCATTTAATAAAATTTTTTATGTTTCTGTTTTCAACATTATATACAATTCAAAAAATATAATTTGATGAATGAAAAAGTACCAAAAGTACCTTTCAGTAGATTCTTATTCACTAAGGTCCCTACATTTTAAATTTTATTTTCAATATATATTTTCAATATGGTAAAAATATTAAAAAGAACAATCGGAAAAACGAAAAAGTACAACAATCTCTCTCAATAAATTTCATTTAATAACTGTGTGTGTTCCGATTAACCATTTTAAAAACGTACCATTTAAAGAATAGAAAAGTACCAAATAGTCCCTACTTAAAGAATATTATTCAGTCAAGATCATGTATGTTAAAATTAATGTTCATAGGTTAAATATTTTAAAAAAGTACAATTTATGAGATAAAAAGTACTAAAAAGTTGTCTCTTAAAGAATCTTATTCAATGAGGACTGTGTATGTTTAATAATCATGTGTTTTGAGTTCATATTAAAGAACATACAAAGAGTATCATTTTAATGAAGAAAAAGTACCAAAAATGGAAAGTACTAATAAAAAGAGTACAATTTTCCCCTTTTTGCTTAGAAATATACTTTTTCAAGAATTAAGTTTTCAAAATGTTCCGTATTGAATCAAACGATTCAAATCTGTTCATTTCATTTGTTCTAGAAAAATAGTGCTTTCATAAAGTACCAAACAATTTATTTGAATTTGGTCTTTGGTCCCATATATACCTTAGTACTCGAATTCCAAAATAATAAAAATAATAATAATAATAATAATAATAATAATAATATACCAATAGCTTATTTTATGTGAGTAAATAAACTACTTCTTAAATTTTATAAAAATTGGCCCAATGATTTTGAATAAAATTAAATTTCCCGTTTTTCCCCCTTTTTGCTACTTTTTTCCCCAGTGAAAAAGCAAACATTTTATTACAATGAATATTACAGAGTTAGTCCGTAATTTAATAGGAATAATTCAATAAACTGAAAAAGTTTTCTTAATGTGCTAAAAAAAGTACCATAAATACAGTTTTCTCCCTTTCACACCCAAAAAGGACTGAAACCGGTAATATTTAGAAAAATTTCATTATGTTAATTAGTTCAAAAGTTATAAAGGGCCAATAAAGGTACAAAAATCACCTTTGTTACACATTTTTACCCCTTACGAATTTTAAAAAAGTACCAGACACCCATCTGCTCATTTTAAGAATAGATAGAGGTGCATTTAAAAATTTTCTTGTATCACTTATTTTGTGTAAGATAATAAAGAAAATCTGTTTTACCCGTTTTCCCCCTTTTTACCCGTAAGTGCAAATTTCAAAAAATCCCTCCTTTGTGGATTTCATGATTCTAGGTTCAGATGTTTGGGCTGTGCGATGATGAATCAGTCAGTCAGTAACGCTACTCTTTTAAATATATAAATTTGTAAGAAATTTATTATATTATGTTTTTTTTTTATATAAAAATATATCTTCTCCGTTTGAAACGTTTGTATTTTTCCAGAAATTGTGGCTTTTTATAAAATTCTCTTTTTAAAGAAAATTTTCATTAAATTTTTCATTTACAGAAAATTTTGAAAATTTGAAAAAAAAATCTGCTTTATAGAAAATAATTTGTTTTTTGCAAATTTCGCTTTTTTTAATTTCATGAAATTTTTTTCTTTTTGTAGGAAATTTTTTGAAAATCTCTTCATAAAATCTTTTTTTATTCTTAATAGGCTTTCAAATGATATAAAACATGTTATAAATAAAGTTGTCTTCAAGCAGTTATAACGTCTCAAAAAAAGCCAAGAACACGATATCTCAGATCCCAGATATTATGAAGTAATTTAGTAATTACTGATTCGAATACAGCGGAGCCTTGTCCTTTAGAAAAGTGTACTTTGATCTCTGATTTAAAAATATGTTTTTGTAATTAATTCTAAAGAATTTTTCAATATTTATGTAAATAAAAGTTTATAAATTTTCCGTAGAATAGGATTAAAAACAATTAAAAACTTTTTCTCTTTTTAATAGTTGGTATATTTTATCTTTACTAAATTATAATTTTAATATTATTTTATTTCCAATCAAAAAAAAAAAATTCTCAGAACAAATATAAAACATGTATTTTAAATCCAAATTTCTTTATTATTTACTCTTTTATAATTGCCAGTTGTTAATTTAAGAAAAACTAAAAATAAATAAGAAATTTTTTTGATTTCATTTAAATGGTATTTTAAACAATAGAATACATGTATTGTTATTATTATAATTTGTTTTCCAAAAAAAATAAAAATAATAACTAAGAAAATGTTTTATTAAATTATTAAATTGATTTATTTGAATTCTTTTTGGCGTTGCCTTATACTGATGCAATATTAAATGTGTAAATTAAGAAAACTCATATTGGGTGTTGAAAGAGAATCAATATGGATTTTCTTGCTTAATAGTGTTCATCTGAATGTTTATTTATGTTTATTATGTGTGGCGTTGAATTCATAATTATTTTGCGTTATTTTTTCTTCTTCATACTCGTAGTATTGTATAAATATATAATTTTTTTTTATATTCACACACACACACAGAGAGAGTTTCACAAATAATAAATATATAGTGAGTGGTAGGGAAAAGCTTGTGAATGACTACTACGGCGAAATGTGAACAAGTTATATGATATCTCCAGTTAATAGAAAGTAATACTGAATTGTAATTCTTGTGCTGAGTAAATTAGTTTTTTTTGCAATTAAATAATAAATTTCAACCTACTTATTGCACAAACCTTCAGATTATTCTAAATAACACTTGTGGCTAACATATTAAATAGGATTTTGTATTTGTTTTTTTTTCCAACCATCGGCACAATATCATCCACCCAAGTCTCTAACACAAAGTATAAGATAAAGATAAATAAAATATATTTCGCTTGAAGGCAATATTTTCATCACATTTTCTTTCTTTCAGTGGAATAAACAAATAATTGAAATTAAATATTATATTCCTTAAGAATTCATGTACATAGAAGATATTATTTTATTAGTTTAAGATAATGGTTTCATCATTTTAAAATAATAATTCTACATTTGACTTAAATTATGTTAATCTGCTCAAAAGCATTTCTAGGCTCGATTTTTAAATTCTTAGTTCTGTTTGTATAAAAATAAAATGCAAAATTTTTCTTTTTTATAGAAAATTGTAGAAAAATATATTTTTGTAGCAAATTTATCTCAATTTTTTAGTAATATCTCTTTTTTATGAAAATTTTTCAGAAAATGTCTCAAAAGTATTTTAGACTCTTTTCGAAAATGTATTATTTTATTAAATATTTTATTTTTTTTATAAAATTATTTCGAATACTTTTCCCTTTCTCTCATTATAGATAATTTTAGGGAAAATACTCTTATTATAAATAAGTAGTTTTTGCAAAATTTTTCTTAATGAAATATATTTAAAAAACCTCTCATTTCATTATTTTTTGGAAAATATATTTTTTACATAATTAGATTTATATGTGGACGCGCAAAAAAATAGCTAAGCAGTGGTGCAGTTTTCCAGTAAAATATTCAGATTTACAGAAAATTTTCATAATTTTTTCTTTCATTTCGAAAAATTTATCTTTTTATTGACCATTTTTTTGCAATATTTCTCCTTTTGTATAAATTGATTGGAATATATTTCCATGGAAAATTTTTCTTTATATGGAAAATTTTTTAAATTCCCTACAGTTTTTGAAATTTTCTTTTTTAAAAATTTTATGAAAAATTCTTTCGAAAATATATTTGTTATAGAAAATTGTTGGAAAAATTCCTCTTTTTAAAGTAACATATCAAGCATTTTTTCCTTGTTTTTTTTTTTTTTTTTTTAAAAAAAGCTTTTTATGAAAAAGTTTTTTTTTAATTTTTATAAAATATTTCGGAAAATTTCACATTATATAGAAAATTATTAAAAAAAAAATTCTTTTCAATGGAATTTTTCTTTTTTATATTACAAAAATTTTTGAAATTTTCCTCTTTTGTAGAATTTTTTTTAATTCCCTTTTATGTTAAGAAAATTTGATTCTTTAATAGATTAAATATTTTAAACGATTGCCTAAAGCTTATAATATTTGGGAATCACTTAAACCAATTAGAATGCTAGTACTGTATCATCCCATTATCTTTAAAGAAAAAACAAACAAAAAAATCCTTTACCATTTAATTCTAAAAGTTTAATTTTACTTCATTTAACTTTCCTAAAGGCAAACATTTAAACAGACAAAGCATTTCAACTTTTTATACCCTACACCACTATAGTGGGGAGGGTATTATACGTTTGTGCTGATGTTTGTAACATACAAAAATATTGGTCCAATACCCACCTTAAAGTATACCGATCGATTCAGAATCATTTTTTGAGTCGATTAAGACATGTCCGTCCGTCCGTCTGTCCGGCTGGCTGGCTGTCCATGTAAACCTCGTGCGCAAGGTACAGGCCGCAATTTTCAATATAATTTGATGAAATTTGGACCAATCATGTTTTTTGGCACAAGGACGAAGCCTATTGAAAATGGTTGAAATCGGTCCATTATTTCACCTAGCCCCCATACAACCGTACCTCCCGATTTGAACTTTTTATGCTATAATTACGTCAAATATTCTGCTATCTATCTAAAAATTGGCACAAATAAGTTTTATATAAGTATAAATGATACTGCAGATTTTCGTAAGGATCGGCCTATATTTGACCCTAGCCCCCATACAAACCCCCCTTCAAAAAATGACTTAAACGTCTAAAATTGACTTGTAACCATTTGTATCGCAATGAAACTCAACAAAACTAACTATTATTTAGAAATATATCCTTTTCCCAAATTTACCGAGGATCGGCCCATATTTGACCTATATAAAGCCTCATTTAGAAATTTTAGTTTTTTATCAATAAATGGCTTAAATATTTTGTAATTATTGTATAATATGTTGAATAAAAGTTTCTTTACAAAAAATAAAAATTTTATAAAAGTAAAAATTTTAAAAATATACTCATGGTGTAGGGTATTATATGGTCGGCCATGCCCGACTATACTTTCCCACTTGTTTTTACTTAAAATTATTTTGCATTTATATTTTTTGTCAAATTTGCAAACAAGAGACAAAAACCAAAAAGTAATTTTATTAATTTTGAGTTATTTTTAAGAATAGCATTTGAAAATTAGAAAACGAAAAAAAAACAAAAAGTTTTATCTTTTCAAGATAAATGTGGGGTTCAGCCTACAAATTTGTAAATTTTAGTCTATTAAGGATATTGATAAAATAAAATAAATATTTATATATATTTAAATTTAAATCCATTTTAATATGTATATACATAAGTATATATTTATTTGGGCATTTCCATATTAATGTTGCCATTGGGAACTATTGTAGTGTAGTGATGTAGTATTACACAGTTGGTTTGTCGAGACTTAAGTGATTTAAATTCACTTGATGCTCCCAAAACGCAAATGTGACAACAAAATCAAATGAGAGCCAATCAGCAGCAACATCGACAATTTTAATACACGCAGCAAATAATCGAAAACCCAGAAAAAAAAGATGAAAACAAAATAAGAATCACAAACATTTGTACTTGATACTATCTACTCAAATCTGTAATAACAACTACAAAAGAGATTAGAAGTAAAATCATACAAATACTTATGCAATGCAAACATAAATATTTTGCGTTAACACCTAGGAATATACATATAGATATAAGGATAAATGACACGTGTTTTCATATAAAATTCAATACGAGGGTAGTTTGAAAAATATACTTAAAAATTAGTTTTAATGAAACATTTTAGTTATAAAAAAATGTATGACTATTTTTCTCTATATAATTTATAATAGATTTTAAACAATCTTTATATTTTTACTTATCATACTGCCTCTGAATACATAAGTACATATGTATTTAAACTAGAAAATTTTATTTAAACACTACAAAAAGAAAAACTGCAAGAAATCCTCTTAAATCTTTTGCTTATTTACTTAACAAGTTCCACACAAAATACCATCAGAGTATCAGGTGTTTCACTCAACTTATTTAAGAGTGAAAATATTTCATTAATGTCAAGTAAGTTTCACTTTTAATGCTCGTATTGTTAAATGAATTAGTTTAGCTTTTAAAGATTACATTCATATAAATAAAAGAAAGAACAATTGTTGTGAAATGGATAAATATATTTTTAGGGGAATATTAATCTTATTTGTATCAAAGCTAAATTCGTACTTGATTAACCCAGCAAAAGGCAGAATTTTTAAAACATCGGATAGTGATATCTATTAAGTTCTATATTTTTTTTAAAAACTGAATAAATTTATATTGTGATTAAACAGTGAAGCGTATAAGATTTATGAAGCTCTTATGTGAGCTATGTATCTGCTTCAATCTAGCGGCTGCAACGTGGAATTGAACGCGCAGATAGCAGAACTATCTCCAATCTAGGGGATTAGCAACCCACATCACCTAAAACTCAAGATCCCATATATTTCTCTATCGGGCAAAAACTGCCGGAGTTAGAGTGGGTCAAAGTGGGATAATTTAGTCATACAGGGCTTTTCAAATGAGTGTAACTTTTCACCTATTGACCTTAGAGCTTTACATAGCTATTTCTTTAATTCTTCTAAAAAAACTTAATTCCGAAGATTTTTTGCAAGAGGGCTAAAGGAGAATAGAGGTATATATGGTCCTACTTTATAAATTCTGTAGATTTGCATCTTTGACCTTCAAGTAATTTTTTGAAGGGGAGTTCATCGTGTTGTTGTATACTTGTTGTATCTTGACATAATAGAACATTTAACGCAATTACGGTTGTATGGGCACTAGCCGATACCGATTTCAACCATTTTAAATAGACACACAGGCAGATGGACGGATGGACATAGCTAAATCGACTCAGGAAGTGATTCTGACCCAATTTGTATACTCGAAGGACCAATATTTTTCAGTATTATAGGCATCAGCACAAAGTCCTTATACCTCTCACCATAGTGATGTAGGGTATAAAAATTAATAAATTTAAATAGAAATAACACTTTATGAAAACATCGTCATATCTTTCTTACGCAGTTTCGGTGGATAAATAAAAAAAGCTGTTTTGGGCTATTCTATTGTCTAACCCCCTAAACTAACGACATTTGATACTTTCATTCTCATTACATTTAATATTTTCATTTAGAGTTGATATAAGAAACAATTACACAGCTATTTATTTATGTCAGAACGAACCAAAATATTCATACTTTAAATCCTTAATATTTAAGAAGTTGTTCTAAAAACTATTTTTAAATTACTATAAAAAAAAAACAAATTACTAAAGTTTCTTCTTTAAAGAAGTCATGCATAAATTTGTAATATCATTCAAATCCAAAAAAAATGAACTTAGTATAAAACAGAAATAACATAATCCAATCTACTAACATAATACACTTCTATTTATAACACAAAGAAAATATACATAATTTCAATCATAATCGAACAGAAAAAAATCATGGAAAAATCAACTTCAAAAATATATATATGTATATTTTAACAGAAAAATAACAAACCAACGCAGAAAAAAACTGTATTATTCAGCAAATTTATGCATGACACATTGATCTAAACTGCTCGTATACATAAATTCAATGTCATGTCATAAATTTCTATCAATATCAAAAACATAAAAACTGTTAAGCAAAAAACAAGAAAATGTTTTTATTCTAACCCAACCTCTAAAGGATGAAGGACTCGCCGCATTTGTTGCTCTTTTCGATGTTTTTCTTTTACTGTTGTTTTACGCCATAAACTCGTGCCATGGAATCCAAGTACAATTGGAATTAAATCAGTCTAATATTTATTTTACCCTCAAAACACAAAATTTTTGACGAGCAGGTAAAGTGTTAGAGTAAACAAAATAATACTGAAGAAATTATTAAACCTGATTAATTCTATTTTTTCTGTTATTTTTTCATTTACCAGTCTTGTTTGTATTTTTGTCTGCATTCAGTGAATTCATATAAAAACAATTGCCTTTTTTGGGAATTTTGGTGGAACATTTGTTTTCTATGTAAAAGTACTTCTATTGAGTTCATTTAGCCTTATAGGTATACTCGTTAGTCTAACAAGCAGTCTGTTTACCATAAATGCAAATAAGAATATATATTCCAAAGAAAAATTTTTTTACATTCTTTTCTGACAAGAATTCACTGGTTTTATAAACAAAAAATATTTTCTTAACAAACCATATTATTTATTCGCAATGTTTTTTTTTTATCAAAAAAGTGTCCTTTTAAAGAAAACTAACACTTTTCGGAAATTTTGTTATGAACTAGAACTGAACTAGAACTGAACTACAACTGAACTAGAACTGAACTAGAACTGAACTAGAACTGAACTAGAACTGAACTAGAACTGAACTAGAACTGAACTAGAACTGAACTAGAACTGAACTAGAACTGAACTAGAACTGAACTAGAACTGAACTAGAACTGAACTAGAACTGAACTAGAACTGAACTAGAACTGAACTAGAACTGAACTAGAACTGAACTAGAACTGAACTAGAACTGAACTAGAACTGTACTAGAACTGAACTAGAACTGAACTAGAACTGAACTAGAACTGAACTAGAACTGAACTAGAACTGAACTAGAACTGAACTAGAACTGAACTAGAACTAGAACTGAACTAGAACTGAACTAGAGCAAATATTGTTCAAGAAATGTTATATTTTTAAAAATTTCAAATTATAGCAAATGTCCATAGTACGTTATAGTAGCAAAGGGTATAATAATGAAAAATTTGTTATCAACAATTCCAAAAAAAAAAAATTAAAGAAAACTAGTACTAAAGTAAAAAAATATACATAAATAATAATTAAGACAAATAAAACAATTTTAAAAACAATATAACCTTATGCATCCAATTTCAGCTCAGTAGAATTTGATATACAGCCTTCGTCACGAAAAAAGAGGTCAATGTCTGACATTTTTAATGGTTTTAAGTGATAAACAACTAACGCCTTCACAATTACAGTTATTTAAATTTTTGTGTTTTTTTACATTTTTATTCATAGAGACTAAAAGTAAAGAAAAAATATATTTTGTTGTATTCATGGTGTGACATACATTTGTTATGTATGTCTGCTACAACATTATGTACAAGTACCCTTGGTGCCACAATTGTATAGTACGTTATATTGTCAAGCCGCTGTGTTGGTATTTCAATATTGTCGTTTTTTCAGCCTGTGCCACCAAATACACCAAAGAACCCTTAACTTTCAACAATTCAAACAAAATAAAACTTGTATTTATTACTTTTTTGAAAACAAAATACAAATTGTTTGGTTGTTGTAATCATTGTTGCCTTAGTTGGTTGTTATTCTGTTGCACGTGTTTTCCTTTTTGTCAAAATTATTAATAATTTGATGGTTTTTTGGTGTTGCTGCTATTCAGTGAATATTTTGATTAGAACAAGAGATGAGTGGTTGTGTTTTCTGTTGAAAACATATATAACATATATATTAAAGTTTTAAAATTATTCACTTCACTTAATGCTCACTATAACAGCAGCAACTTTAAAAGTGTCAAACTAGATAATAAAATTAAGTAGAAGTTTAACTATTTGAAGAATAATGTTGGGTCAAAACAAATTTTAATTACAACAGCCCTTCCAAAAATTTCAACCTTCTTAGGTCATTGGCTAACTCCGATTCCAGAACCGGGTTTGCTTAAACACTCACAGTATTTAATGGTTGTCAGCTGTATTAACAGCCAGACTAAAAATTAAAAAAAAAAACATCTATCCATCCGTCTACTACACTCTGTATGCAGCAAAAGTAATAAAACCAAAAGACCAACAAAAATTCATAAAAACTTTTGCACTAAACCTAAAAACACTTTGGGGTGTTTGTCAACAATTTTTTTCTCGGTATTGTTTTTGTTGCTTTTTTAGTGGTTAAATTTTTGGTGGCAAATGTTGGCAACGTTTAATGCAGTACTTTGTATTTTTTGGCTAAGAGTGTTGATGGTATTTGTGTTATTTGCTCATATTGCTGAAAATATGTTGTTAAAGAATAGTAATGCACATAAATGGATTTCGCTGTGATAAAGTGTCCCAGTGTTTAATAATTTTTTTAAAGAAAATTTTTGAAAATTCCTTTTTTATTAAACATTTTTTTATTTTTATAAAGAAAATTTTAGAAATATTTACATTTTATATCGAAAAAGTTTGAAAATTTATCGAAAAGTTTCAAAACTTTTTTTATTATTTTTTTTGCAAAATTTTTCATTTTATAAAAAAAAAAATATAATTTTTTAATTAAAAACTTCTTCTTTTTTTTTAATTTAGCTTTTTTCGGAAAATTTTTATTTTTATAGAAAGTTATTTAATTTACATTTTCAAAAATATTTGTTTACGAAAATTTCTCTTTTAAAGTTTTTTTAATTTCTCAATTTATAAAATTTTCTTTTAGGAAAATTTCTCTATTTATAGAATTTATTCTTTTAAAAAAATATATATATATGGAACATTATTCTTTTTATGCAAAATTAAATTTTTATTAAAAACTTTTCCTTTTTATAGACATTTTTTTTAAATTTAACTGTTATACAAATTTCTCTCTTTTTTATAGAAAATTTTATAATATTTCTACTTAAAGCATTTACAGTTGAATGAAACTACTTTGGTTAGAAAAAAAAAATAAATAAATCAGCATATAAACTTCAATTATCATTTGTTTTCCGTTTGCTCTATCATTTTGTTAATGCCACTGGCCGTTAAAATATATTCCAACTTTCACTTTTTTCTTTCGAATTGAGTTGATATTTAATATTTTTAACAAGTGCCTTTGGGTTTTTGTGACGAGAACAAAAAATATTTAATTTATATATACTATTGGGTTGTACGTGTTCGAACGTGTGCATAATGGTCAAATGTTGTCAAACGCTGCTATTTTAGTGTTAAATGTGGGTTGAATTTTTAATTTACATTTAATTTTTGAAATGTTGAGCGTTTGGTTCCCCAACAACAGAAAAAGGAAAAAATAAATTATTTAAGAATTGTGGCATAAATACTGCTTACTTGTTTATTTTAAGAGGGTTTAATATTTACTTATTGCTTTTAGACAAATTAAATTCTATTTTCTTTTTTAAGAATAAAATAATAGACCGGAATTTTAAGTAGATCATAATGTTTTAAATTGCAAATATATTTACCAAATGACTAAACTTTTTTTTTGGGAAATTGTCAACAATTTAAATAAAATTTACATTAAGCCTAGAATTGTTTTCCAGAAATTGAGTAAAGTTTTTAATTAATATTTAATAATACGAAAAAGTTTTTAGGCTAAATAGCATTTTCATGCGAAATTTAATATTTTATATTTCATTTACACGTTAAAAGAATTTTATAATTTAGTAAAATATAACTTAACATATACATACTTACATATATTCATATGTATAAACTAGATCAGAGCTAGAACTTCAATAGAACTGAACTAGAACTAAACTAAAACTGAACTAGAACTAAACTAAAACTGAACTAGAACTGAACTAGAAATGAACTAGAACTGAACTAGAACTGAACTAGAACTGAACTAGAACTGAACTAGAACTGAACTAGAACTGAACTAGAACTGAACTAGAACTGAACTAGAACTGAACTAGAACTGAACTAGAACTGAACTAGAACTGAACTAGAACTGAACTAGAACTGAACTAGAACTGAACTGGAACTGAACTAGAACTGAACTGGAACTGAACTAGAACTGAACTAGAACTGAACTGGAACTGAACTAGAACTGAACTAGAACTGAACTGGAACTGAACTGGAACTGAACTGGAACTGAACTAGAACTGAACTGGAACTGAACTAGAACTGAACTGGAACTGAACTGGAACTGAACTATTACTGAACTGGAACTGAACTAGAACTGAACTAGATCCGAACTAGAACTGAACTAGAATTTAACAGAACTTTTTTTCATCAATGTAGGTCGTATGAGTGATAAAAATGTGAATTTCATATTAAGTATGCGTAGTTTGTGATCAGCAGTTTTGGTACTCCTAACTTTTCTTTAATTTTTTAAATTATATTTATTAACGTCATAATTAATATATTTACAGAACTTATATACATATTTTCCATTAATATTGCAGCTTTTTATTTGTATGATCTTGATGTAGCTTAATTTTAAGTAATTATTAACTTTGTGGAACTCAATACTAAAAACAAATTATTATTTTTTATTTTCAGGTAAGGCTTCTTTGATACTATTTTAAACTGTGAGTACCACTTAAAAAACAGTTTTAACTATATATTAATGTAATGAAAATGGTTTGAACTCTTGTAGTTTTTCAGTTGAACTTATTTTAAATGACTTAGTTGCACTGCTATAAAGTAATTCTTTTACAGTATAAGCCAATCAGTTTAATAAAGAAAGGAATTTAATCAAATTAAAGCCTTAATATAAATGCAATATTTTCTAGTTTTTTAAATGAATCTAAATAAAAAACATGATGAAATTGTATATATTCCATTTTAAATTTTAAATCAAATTACAAACATTTATGTGTATTTAATTCTTAACTTCTTAATTAGAAAATTTTTTTCTGCTACATCTCTTTTTGGTCCCCTTCTCCAAAAGTTAACAGTTTACATAAATGTCCTTTCAATATAGAACAACAACGACTTTAAAGGAAAAATTGAATTAAAAGCCATTTACTTTAGAAAATAAATCTTTTATATATAATTTAAAATAATATAATATACACTCTAATGTAAGACTGTCAATTAAGTTTAGATTTTAAATACATTTGAGGGCTTTTTCTTAATTACACACAAAAGATTTACAGAGAAGAGTATTAATTTAAGTTTAAAAACGCACACGTACATTTTACGTAGAAAGAGAAGGAAAAACAACTTGCAACATTTCAAAGAAATAAAGTAAATTATATTTATGTTTGTATGTATAACTCTTTTTGGGAGTATGTGTGTATCACATGTCTGGTAAAATCCTTTAAAACTAAGGTGCTGTAACAATTTTCTGTGTGTATATGTGTATCACATGTCTAGAAAAATCCTTTAAAGTTAAGGTGCTGTAGCAATTCTCTGTGTTGCTGATTTTCAGTTGTATTGCTTATAAATTATGGAAACCTGTCAACACAAACATTCTAAATACTGTTACTGTTCTTTTATGTATTTTTCTCGTTTTTTTATAAACAAAATTGAATAAACATTTTCTAGTAAAATATTTATAATCATCATAGTAATGTTACTGCTACAACTCACATTTGAATGTCAAGTAAAAAAGATTCAATTAAAACTGCTCAACTTTTATGTGATGCTGTACACAAAAAGGGAAAACAAATGAGGTTGTATTTTTACACAAACATAGTATGTACATGCAATAACCCAGCAGTTTTATCGGAGGTCTGTGTATCACTTTATTTTTACCCACTTTAATCCATGATCCATTATAAATTAAAATTGAATTCTGCTAAGAAAAACATTTTCCAAAATGGCTGCTCACATGTGTGTATATTTTGTCGCAAGGAGACGGCTATCCCATACACCGGGGTATAAAATGTATGTGGGTGTAAGTGACTTTTTAATTAGTTTGTTGAGTAAATAAAAAATTTAAAAGTAAACAACACGTTCTAAACACTCAATCTTATGGCGAAATAAAAAAGCCAAAAACATTTTTTTATATTTTTTTTTTTTACGACATATGCCATTTTACGTTCTTCTTATATACCAGCATATTCCTCTCATTATTTTTTCTTGGCATTTTTTTAATAAGAGGGAGATAAACAAACTACCAATGTAACTTAAATTTTCATATAAACACTAAAATAAGTGTTTAACATTTTTGAGATTAAAATTTTAGTATTCTAATACCAAATGACTTTATATAAAATCCACACTTCTGATTATAACAGGAAAACTGATCAGTTTTTTTTTCTAAAACTTGTCAAAACTGTTTTTTATGGAAAACTTATTTGTTTATTAAAAAAATTTTCAGGCTTTCAGACTTACCCACGTTTATTTATAGAAAGCTTATCTACACAAGTTTTTTTCTTATAGAAAACTTGTCAACACTGACATATGGATTTCTATAAAAAATTGTCCAATTTTTAAATTTCTGCAGAAACTATTTTTTTTTAATTTGTTTATTCTGTATTAAGAAATATTTAGTAAATATATCATCTGTACATAAATTCATATGTTTAAAAAATCTAAATAAATGCAGAAAATTTTCTGATATATATCTGACAGCTAGTTGTCTTTTGTTTTTCAAATGTTGATACATATTTTAAAACATTTACTTAAATTGCAAAGGAAGGAAAAATATATATTTTTATTTATTTACGTTGTATTTTAATTCATTTATTAGTTCTAGTTCAGTTCTAGTTCAGTTCTAGTTCAGTTCTAGTTCAGTTCTAGTTCAGTTCTAGTTCAGTTCTAGTTCAGTTCTAGTTCAGTTCTAGTTCAGTTCTAGTTCAGTTCTAGTTCAGTTCTAGTTCAGTTCTAGTTCAGTTCTAGTTCAGTTCTAGTTCAGTTCTAGTTCAGTTCTAGTTCAGTTCTAGTTCAGTTCTAGTTCAGTTCCAGTTTAGTTCTAGTTCAGTTCTAATTCAATTCTAATTCAGTCAAAGTGTCGAAATACCGACAGAATTGTATTTTTGCTCCAACACCATACATTGTATGACGCCATAAAACATATGTCCTTTTAACATGAACTTTGTCACATCATCACATAAGTTTTCAATGTAATTTTCTTTCCAATTAAATTCATTTTTTCACGGTCAGGTAAATTTTAAACTTTTGCCATGTTTTTCCTCTTCTCTTCTAAATAAAAAAGTTTATTAACTTTTATACATACATACACACATAAAAAAGAACACAGCGAACACTCATTAATTAATTAATTTTCTTGTAAGTTGTTACAACAAATTCTTACTTACATCAATTACATTCTTCTCAAAACACACTGCACTTACAGCAGAAGCTAACGCAGTAAGTTGATTAACAACCCCTCGGAAACTGACCCAATTAAGTTAAAATAAAAAATGTAAGAGAACAAAAAAAAAACAACGCAAAATCTTAAGAATTCAATTAAAATTCAACCAACGCACTGGTAAGGAAAAAACAATAATGAATTGATGAAAAGTTTTGCTAAAGTAAAATTAACCATAAACACTGATGATTGTGTGAAAAAGGGAAGATGCAATAAACCACAGAAGAATATCTATCCAAATGGCTGGTTACTAAAGGGAAAAGCGATTTGTGCGTTTGAATGGAATTGAGTATAAAATTACTGCTGTATTCAATTGTGAAAATAAAGCTTACGTTTAAATTAATTTGTTACCTTAAATTATTGCCAAGAAAATAAAAATACCAGGAAATATAAACAATTACCATGAAATAAATGACAACAAAATGTTGCAGAAAAAAAAGGAAATGAAAAATAAATAGCAACTTATTTATTATACAAAAAATCATCATTAAAACGCACAAGTAAAAAACAAATAATTAGGCATAAAAATACCTGGAAGGAATAAAAAACAAGATAGCTTATTTTTTTATAAAATAAACCTAACAAGTTAAAGAAAACATCTAGAAAAATATTATTTAAGTGCAAGTTGTTCTTGAAATGTTTTTTTAGAAATAACTATTGAATATTATTATAATTTCCATAAAAAAATCCTTTGTTCTGGCTTTTTGTTTAGTATACTTTTCATTATACAACAGTTTTCTTTAATATTCTTTAAGAAGTTTTTATTTCATTTCTAAATCACCGCTTGCTGTCACAACTTTGTGTTGTTCTTCTGGTTTTGTTATTTGATAAGCAAAAGTTATTTTTTTCCAAAAGTAGAGCAATTTATTTGTCTTATAACTTCAAATTCTTTGTTCAACAAAAACTCAGAACACAACATGAAATACTACCAGCTTCCGGTGTGGCAAACAGTACAAACAAACGCATCCATTATTTAGTCCATGCCACAAATAAAGAAGAACAAAAAACATGACTCCTTCCTGTTAAACTGTCAGTCATCCATGTATTGTCACACGCACATGCTCATCTAAACGCATTGCTTCACGCATACGGATGTAAATGTTTGTACGTGTGGTTAGGAATTTTCATTTATTAATGTAAGAAGCACCGTGGATTAAAATGTTTAAGAAGTTTGGGCTTTCATTGATATTTATCTGTTAGTTCTTCTTTCATTCTTTTTTGGACGTTATTGTCAGTTTTTGTTCTGTTCCTTTTCAGTTTTTATTTGGGTTTTGTTAGGTTTTTGTTCAGTTCATTTTCCGTTCTTATTCAGATCTTGTTAAGTTTTTGATAAGTTCTTGTTAATTATTTTTTAAGTTTTTGTTCAGTTCTTCTTCAATTTTAGATCAGTTCCACTATACTTCTAGTTCAGTTCTTCAATTCTTTTCCACTATGATTGAGACCTTCGTCAGTTCTTGTTTAGTTCTCATTCAAGTCTTGCTAAGTTCTTGTGCAGTTCTTGTTCTGTTCTTGTTCAGTTCTTGTTCAGTTCTTGTTCAGTTCTTGTTCAGTTCTTGTTCAGTTCTTGTTCAGTTCTTGTTCAGTTCTTGTTCAGTTCTTGTTCAGTTCTTGTTCAGTTCTTGTTCAGTTCTTTTCAGTTTTTTAGGTTCTTGTTCAGTTCTTTTTAGGTTCTTGTTCAGTTCTTTATCTCTTCTTGTTCAGTACTTGATTAGTACGTGTTCAGTTTTAGTTCACTTTTTGTTCAGTTCTAGTTGACTTCTAGTTCAGGTTTAGTTCATTTATAGTTCAGTTTTAGTTCGTTTCTAGTTCAGTTCTTATTCAGTTCTTGTTCAATTCTTTTTAAGTTTCTTTTAGTAATTGTTTAGCTCTGGTTCAATACTGATTTAGTTTTTATGCAGTTCTTCTTCAATTTTTGTTTAGTCCTTCTTCAGTTCTTGTTCACTTTTTTTAGTTCTGATTTAGTTTTTGTTCAGTTCTTGTTCAGTTATTGTTCAATTCTTGTTCTTTTCTTCTTAGCTTGTATCTTTTTCCTAGAAAATTTCAGGACAATTTCTTTCTTCTGGATAGTTTTAAAAATTTATAAATTCCAAATGACAATTTTCACAAACTTGCCCCACTGTATACGGAGTTTTTGTCAGTTCATGTTTATTTGATTGCGTATCTGTGAGAGTGTGTATGTTTGTATCTTAATTTCCTATAACTTTTATTTTTTTGGAAAGTTTTTTTTTTAACACCCATGTAACAGGAGTTACTTCTTTTACCTTTTCAATTTTTTTAGAAAATATTTAACTAAATCTTTTTATTTTATGCTTTAAGTTAGTAAAGTGTAAGAATGAGCGTTATTGTTGTTTTTTAAACCGAAGAGAGGAAGGAAGTAAAATTTCTTAAATGTTGTTACCTAATAACGTGCACTTAATGATGATGGTGGGCAATTATACATGGCAATTATGTGGGTTGGAGTGGTAAATTGTTTATTGCCATGAACAAAGACTTTTATATATGTACATATAATTTTCAAATGCCTAACATTGCGAACAGAGAAAATGTAGAAATTAAATAAATTGTCTATTTTCCATTATTTTTGGTTATCTTTATTACAATATTGTGTTTTTTGCACTTTTATATGTGTATAACTAAATATACCTATCTCTATTCCTTTTCCTTGATTAGCTTTTCCAAATGTTGAATTTGACGTTATAAAATGTGGGTCTTGTGAATTGAAGATTAAAGACATCATTTTTATTTTTTGGAAATAATAAATTGACACAAAATTCATTCGTAAATTTAAACTAGAAAAATGATTTCAAAGTTATGGTGGTTGGCTTCTATCATTTCTAGTTAATTATGTTTTTCTATATTTTGAAATGAAAATTAAAAGTACTACCCCCAATTATGTAATATTTTATAAAAACCAAAAGTACAATAAAAAAATTAAAGATAAAATTTTTTTCAAAGTTTATTTTTTTAAAGCATAGAAAAATCAGTATTTAGTGTTTTATGTTGATAGAATAAAAAGCTAATTTTCTCAGAAATATCTAGTTTTCATATTTATATTATATTTTCATTTAAAACTTTTTCTTTTTATAGAAAATTTTCGAAAAGTTTATTTTCTTAATGTTTGCAGAATTTCAGTTTTTATAGAACATTTATAGTTTTTTAGAAAATTTATATTTTATAACATTTTATAGAAAATGTTCACTAAATTTCTTTATAGAAAGGTTTTCTTTATTATATTTTTTATAAAAGTTTTTTTTCGAAGAAACTTTTCACAAAATTTCTCTTTTTTAAAAAATATTGCAAAACGCTTTTTTTAAATTTAAAATTATCATTTTTATAGAATTTTTACTTTTTATAGAACAATTTTGAAAAACTTCTTTAAAGAAAATTTTCGCAGAATTTCTTTTTTTATAGAAAATTTTCGCAGAATTTTTCTTTTATAGAAAACTTCCGCAAAATTTATCTTTTTTATAGAAAATTTTCTCAATATTTCTCTTTTATAGAAAATTTTCCAAAATTTCTCTTTTATAGAAAATTTTCCGAAAAATTTTCTTTTGTAGAAAATTTCCCAAAATTTCTCTTTTTCAGAAAATTTTCATAAATTTTTAGAAAATATTTATATTTTTTCATAAAATAAAATTTTAACTTTTATGGAAAAAATTAAAAAAATTTTATAATTTTCTAAAAATATTAACAAAAATTCTTTTTTAAATAAAAATGTTTATAAAATTCTTCTTATTGTAAAATATTTGACCACTTTTTCAGCTTCCTATTTTTTTGTTTACAATTTCCAATAACAGATAAATACGACAACATTACGTATGAGTGTTAATTATGTTTTACCTCAACACTAATACGTTGGGTAGACCCACCATCATGTATACTTATTAGGTAATATTTAAAAATCTATAAAAATTAAATAAATAGAATTAAAAATATATTTTTTATTTAATACGTTCCCAGAAACATTATTAAATTTACATATATGCTGAAATAGTATTTTTAAGCTTTTTTTATAACAGCCCTCTTTTTTATAACCAAATTAATTTTAGGTTTCCTTGTATCTTTCTCTCGCCCTAAACTGAAACTGTAATAATTACGAAACTTTTATCACACGCACATGATTTGTTTGCATGATATTTTTTTGTTGGTTATTTCCTAAAAACTATAAAATTTTTATGACCCACACGCAATAATAAAAGAAATATGTAAAAAAATATAGTCCTTTATTTTTGAGCATGTTCTTTAAAATTCCATCAACATCACATGTCCTTTAGCAATCTAAATAAGATAATTTTTGTCCGGGCAGATGGTTTCTTTAATACTTTCACATACTTAATTTATAAGTTAACACTCAAGAAAAATGTCATCTACAGTTTATGGCCAGACAGTTTTAAGTCGAAAAAGTGACTTCAAATTTTAGGGTTTTTAAAAAAAAAAGGAAGGAAAGAAATAAATAAACAATAAAAGTTTGACAAAAGAGTTTATACAAAAATTTCGTGAGTAAAATTTTGATATAGTTTAGTGTGGCACAAAAAAACTAAAAATATAAAAAAATCATACTATAAACTATATTTTAATCCACTAGACTAGATTATATATAATACAGAATATAAATAGTTAAAACTTTAGTCTATAGTTCAATAGGTCAGTCTATAAACTATATTCCTGATTAAATCATCGACTGTAGTATAGATTGTAGACTAGACTAGTTTCTTAGTGAGTTATTTTGAAAGGAGGATGTATATACATCAAATCTAAAGAAATACACCTAGGCCTCTATCTGGCCTATTGTGCGCTCCTCAACCAGTGTCTCAGGTGGGAATAAAACCTACCACCTCCAGTCTACCAGACAAGAACATTAACCACTAACCTACCGGAGACCAGACTAGACTATATTTCAGATTTCAGACAAGAAAACGACCCAACCCATTGAGTAGATATTTAGACTATACGTATTATACAAACCATACTGCAGTACAGCCTATATACTAGACTTTATTACGGACTGTAAAAGAATACAGTTTAAACTATAGACAAAACTTCTCAGACTAAAGATTATGATCTTCAAGATTATGAAATCAAGTAATATTTTTCATAAAATTATATTAATCTTCTAATAAATTTACTTTTGAAACCATTTTAAATATACTACCTTAATACAAATATATATGTAAGTACATAAATACATATCTATGCATTTTCTTCTTATATATACGTCTTTGTTTACACAAGTTTATAAAAGAAGGCCAATTTTTTGCAATCATTTTAACCACGTCTCCAAATACAAATATTTGGTAAAACAAACATAAATAAACATGTAAAATGTTGTTTACTACAACATTATATTGCCACTGACAGTTGGACAACATAAATATAAAAAAGAAGAAATCCGAAAAAAAAACTAAAAAGTTTTCAAACAAACAATTGATAAAATTGGCATTAAACAATAAAAAAACCTTCAAACAAAAAGCAATAAAAAATGTTCAATAAAGCCTGCATATAATGGACAAAATTTGACATTAGAAAATCAAACAAGTTTTTTGTTTTGCTATTTTTCAATACTAAACCTAAAAAATAATAAAACAACCTTTTGCTCAGCCAAACAATAGTACTAATTTCAAATACAAATACTTTGATAGTCCAATGCAAATACAGACATAAACACTTTATTTAGGTACATATTTTCAGATGAATAGAAAAATACTCTGCAGCACACCTTGTACAACTGCGTCTGTAATTTAACTATTTATTTTTAACATTAAAAAATATATAAAAAATTCTTACAACGGATCATTTTTTTCACATATTTTGAAATATTTTGAAATACTTCATCTAAATTTCTATAAAATTTTATAAACATTTTTTTTAATAAATTCAAACTATCCAATTCCATTCGAAAATATTTGCAAAACAATACCAGGACGTATGAGTATTAATTAGTTTTAGTTCAACAATCACACGTTACGTAGACCTTCACCAACATTATATTATTCTGAAATACCTCATCCCAATTTGTATAAAATTTTATAAACATTTGTTTAATAATACTCAAACTACCAAATACCACCCGAAAATATTGATAAAATATCAATAGTACGTATGAATTAAACTTAGTTTTATTAAAACAATCATATGTTACGTATACCTTTACTAACATTAAATAATTGTGAAATTATCTCAGAATTTGTATAAAATTTTATAAACATTTAAATAATAATACATAAACTACCAAATTTCTTTCGAAAAAGTATGCAACACAACAGCAATACGTATGAGTATTAATTACTTTCATTTTAACATACATGCGTTATGTTGAACTTTACTGAAATTAAATTAATACTTTTATTTGAAATTATGTATTTTATTAAACTATTAAAGGAATTGTGTTTAACAAAAACTTTGGGTTAAAGTTCAGATATTAAATTATAGCCCATGCTTTAAAACTGTTGGGTATTTTATACTCAACTGACTGTACACCAATCAGTTTCATACAGATGTATTTATATTTGCAAAGGATAAGTAACCTTAAAAAAATTTCCATATATTTTCAGACCACTTTAGTTTTGTTCATTTCTATTTAATCCTTTTAATAAGGCAATAAGGGTCAGTCAACTATTTTCTATAATAACATTTATATTTTATTTGTAACATAAGGAATAACATTACAAATAACATAACTTATATAAATTTTGTTAGTTAAATTAAGAAATATTAAGCCTAGAGATAAATCTGTAAGGGAAATTATAGACTTTACGTAACACATAGTCATTCTTTAATATAAACTACTCAGTATATATCTCATATATTGAGAAGTACTGAAGGCGACACTCTAGCAAGCAACTTCTTGATCAAGTGGAAAACTCTATGCATAATAGAACAGCATTTCAGTGAAACAAGGAAAATGGGTTGTGAAAATTAAACGACAGTTGTATTCCATTTTTGATACGAATGCTTAAGAATTAAGTTTTAAAAATAAACATACATATCTGTTTTGAGATCTTCAATCTCTAAACATACGAGTGCTATCCTAATACAGCCACAAAAATAAACAATTGTCTTTAGATATGCAAATGAAATAGGCAAAACAGATCATGAATATAAATTCTCATATTGATATCTGACTCAAACCAAAATAAATGTACAAAAAACAAAACAAATAAACCAAACCTACTAAAATACCAGAAAAATATCAACATAGAAAAGAAAAAAGTGGCATATTGAAAGCAATTTTGTGTGAATATTTTGCAGCCCTTTTATTCAACCTTTACCTTCCATATTGAAATTTTGTGTAACAAATATTAAATTTCAGTTATTTCAACCATAAAATAATTGTATTATAAATTTCATCAAAACCAATACATAAATAACAAAAAAGACTAAAAAAAATACTGCATATCGTTAAAGTTCTTTAAAAGTGTATAATTTAAAGCTACAATTTTCATGAACTGAAAAAAGTTGATACATGGAAATAATAGTATTTTTTTTTTAATTACATTGACTTATTTAACTATAAATGTGAATGTTTCATAAATTTGGTTTTTTAGTGTTAATAAAAATAACCAAATTTATTTTTTTTGTGGTAAATAACAATGCGGTAAACTGCCACATATTGGTAATATAATTTAATGATTTTATTTCAATTTATTTTGTAAATAAAATTATTGCAAATTATTTTCTGTTGTGGGAAACCATAAAGCTGTGCTTGGTCTGAAGATTCACCTGATGTACATATTACAGTAATTACCTAAGTTAGCGCTTTTCTGAAAATAAATATTATTAATTTTTAAGGGTGCCAAAACATATGACGCGATTTTGGTTACTTCTAGACTCCTAAAGGCTTAACATTTTTATATTTTTCCTTAAAAGATAAACAAAGACATCAGAGAATAAATAATGCTATTGGATTCTACTTTCATTAGAAGCATATGGTGGTCTGATAGAAGGAAAATTTACTCATACAGTTGTTGTTGTTGTTGTTGTTGTTATAACAGCTCGACTGTGGCCGATAGTTATTTCCTGGGGAAAAAACTTTCGGTTGATACAGCTGTCACTGGGTTGACAATCTTTGGACGAGTATGACTCGGGTTGTTCCGGAGCGAAGATCCAATTGTCGTGGGAACTTACTCATACAGTAGAATATATCAGTTTCCAAGCTACTCCTCAACCATTGACCAAAAAGAAAGTAATGTCACATCACATAGTTGTATGAAAACTTTGGGGCAGCGACCTTATTTGAACCTTGAGATGGAAATTTAAAACTTAAACTCGAAAATATCTTCTATGTAGTATGTGACAACGAATAATGATAAAAGAAAAGGTGGCAATTTTGATATCCTTCAATGCATGCAAAATTTGAATTAATAATAGTTCGCTATGGAATTGTTCTTTGAACGAGAACGATCTCTCAAAAAATAAACCATTTTATCTGGAGTAGGGTGACCTGAATAACATCAGATATTTGAACAGAAAATAGGCAAAAAATATCGTTGCCATAACAAACATGGTTCAGATATATCGGTAGATTTTGGTTGCTATTGAAAAAGGAACTCTTAATAATAAAAAATATTTGTAGAAAATTCATGCTCCACCCAAGTACGAAAAGAAGGACATGCAAAAAAAAAAATAACAAAGAAACAGAATTTTTAACCTAGTAAAAAAACGAAGTACTTTTTTAATATAAATTAGCTCTTCTGTAAATGTTTTATGCTTTTCAAAAAGGACATTCTTTCTATAAACAGCATCATTCTGCAGGTTATTTTTCAAAACTAAATTTTCGACACTTTAGAAGTTCTTTTGTTTGCTGGGATGCTGAGATATGAATAAAATCAAAGTGACAAAATCAATATACCATCAAACTAAATTATCTTACATTTTCATTATTTTGGCTTCAAATATTTTTTAAGATACACATAAAACACAATACATTTAAATACTATTTTCACGCCTTATGGTCAAACAACATACTTAAAAATGAAATTTAATTTAATAAATTTAATCAACACAGACAAGCTATTATAAAATATTTAAGTATTCAACACTTTTCTTTGTAAATATCTGCACTTAATAAAAAATTATAATTTTTCATTTTTTTATATAAAAAAAGTATAATTTAATTTTTAAAGACTTACCCGACAGCCGCCAACAAAACAAACGCCAAACGTTACAAAAACACACAAAAAAGAATAAAATAAATATTTTTATTCTCCTTTAACGCCGCAATAAAAAAGAATGATAAATGTCTCTTGTATTTTTAGGTTCTCTAACAATTTCATATCTAATGGTGAAAAAATAGTGTATTTTCTATTTAGTGTTTCTCGTACAGTTTGTTTTTCAAAAGGAAGTTCATAAAAACACACACACAGCCTCATAAATTTATTTCATTTTTTGTTGTCTGAAAAATAAAAAAAGAGAAGAATGAAAAAATTTATAAAAAATCAACTATATGAATTATGTCTAAATTCTAACATTTTCTGGTAGGCGAAATATTGTTCATTCAGACAATCATACAGTTATTTAATTTTACTTTATTTTTAAACATACAAGTTGAAAACTTTTATGCCTTTTTAGTCACTTATTCATTTGTTAATAAAATGTTCGTCGTCGTCGTTTTTTTTTTTTTTTATTTAAAAACCAAAAAAGTTTTATTTAAATGTTTGGCCTAGTAAGTTAAATTCTCTTTATACCCAATGTTTGTCAGTTTATATGTATGCATGTTAAATTGAGAGAAACAGACATTTTGCAAACAAATGCTGAATGATTTTTAAAACTGTTCACAAACGCTAACACATCTAGAGGAAATTATTTATTACAAAATGTAAAAACAATTTGTCACATTTGAACAGGTTGTTTATGTATTTTGTTTCTTATAAATTGTTATTTATTTAGCGAAAATAAGTCGTGGATAAAAGAGTAAGAGACAAAGTGTCTTGTTTAACCATAAATTGTTTCAAAATAAAATATTAAATGTTGTTTTAAATTTTTATACTTAAATTATTTTAAAGACAAAATATGTAGAAATGTAGTAAAATTTAAGTTCAGAAAAATTTCGTAAAAATAACAACAATAAAATAACAAATATTGGATTATTTTTCTTTTTTGGCCAATATTCAGGAC
This sequence comes from Lucilia cuprina, assembly GCF_022045245.1. Taxonomy (NCBI): domain Eukaryota; kingdom Metazoa; phylum Arthropoda; class Insecta; order Diptera; family Calliphoridae; genus Lucilia; species Lucilia cuprina. The sequence goes on along the minus strand of NC_060951.1, from coordinate 40,038,827 downwards.
AATAATCTAGGTTATAGCTAATCTAGTCTATAGTCTACTCTATAGTCAAGCCTATAATCAAGCCTATAGTCTAGACTATATTCTAGTCTATAGTCTAGTCTATAGTCTAGTTTATAGTCTAGTCTATAGTCTAGTCTACAGTCTAGTCTATAGTCTAGTCTATAGTCTAGTCTATAGTCTAGTCTAAAGTCTAGTCTATAGTCTAGTCTATAGTCTAGTC
>NC_060951.1:40035643-40038507 GCF_022045245.1 Lucilia cuprina | reverse complement strand
ATAGACTAGACTATAGACTAGACTATAGACTAGACTATAGACTAGACTATAGACTAGACTATAGACTAGACTATAGACTAGACTATAGACTAGACTATAGACCAGATACGCAAATATACAATATAACAGCTAATAATCAAACCGAACATAACCTAATTAAAATATTTGTAGTAACTTCATTTGTTGTGATACAAAGAGTAAACCTCAAATAATATCAAGATATGACAAAATCGGTTTAGTTTTGCACTAAAAAATTGTATATACAAATTACAGCCATGTAATTTTATAAAGTCAATGCTGAAAACAAAAAAATATTAAAAATAACTCACCTTAATTAGTCATCAATTTCCATTTATTTTTTCATGATTATTCTTCATCAATTGTTCAAAAAGAAAAGCATGATTTTGCATGTTTAACTATAACAACATAACACAACGGTTTTTTTTCGATTTCTTTACATTGCATTGCACTTACTCATTTAAAGTATTACAACAAAAACATATTTTCTTCGCTCATCATAACAACAAGAATTACAACAACGATATGCACATCCAATTTTTTTATTCAAACTTAAATTCTCTCATTACACTCTCACTTATATTGTTTTTTTTTTTTTCAACGAATAATAAAATCACAAAGCAAAATGTTAAAATGTCATAAAAATTTTGCAAAATGTTAATATATTTTTCATTAATTTGTTGACCACATGTTTACAATATTTTTATAAAAATCGATAAAGAATATTTTAATATATAATTTAATGCAACAATATTTTAAAATTAACCATAAATTAAAGTGCTAAGCTTAGACAGCCGATCAAGTTAAATTTTAAAAATTTTTAAAAACTAAAGAAGAACACAACAATTAACTAAAAGGGAATTGTAAAGAGAGTGATTGTGTTTTTTATGGTTTTTAAAGAAATTATAAAGAGAGTTATGCAGCGTTGCCATATTTTAAGATTTTTCCAAATTTTGAATTTATGGAAAGATTAAAAGATTTTTTCATCAAACTGGACTTTACTAAAGTTGGAATTTTGTTTAAATTTCAATTTTAGTAATCTAATACTAATCTAATTTTAAAATTGCAAAAAAACACATTCAAAATTACACTTTTTTAAATACGATTATGCCAAATTCATTTACTTTTCACATTTCTATCAATAGAAAACAAAACTATTACAAATCGGACTTATTAGTATGTAAACAAGCTAATCAAAATATGAACTTTTAAGATTTTTAAATTTAATACTTAAAATGCTAAACAATCACATCATATTATAAATACTTTTCTGAAAAATGGACTTATTACACTAGATACTTCATCGTCTCTTTGGTGCCTTCAGTATAGACTAGATTATTGACGGGAGTAGACTGTTGACCAGACTAGACTGGACTATAGAGTAGACTCTAGACTAGACTCTAGACTAGACTGTAGACTTTGTATGTATGTATGTATGTATGTATGTATGTATGTATGTATGTATGTATGTATGTATGTATATATGTATGTATGTATGTATGTATGTTTGTATGTATGTATGTATGTATGTATGTATGTATGTATGTATGTATGTATGTATGTATGTATGTATGTATGTTTGTATCAAAAATTAGAACAGTACAAAGTCTCCTTTTTATTTACTATCCAAATCCCTGGTACAGAAAAGTTTTACTAAAGTAAACCCCCTTGCAACTACTTTTGCATTAATAACATAAATTATTCATGATTTGTAACTGTCTCCAAAATGTTTTTCGTTAGACAAACAACTTCATTTTAGTGTAGACAATACGTGGGGTAAACTAAATTCGTTTCGGCCAATTATACTTCTTTGTCCCTGTTAAGTCCATAAACATGTCATACAGTTTGACCTGCTTTATTTACATGTTTTTGTTTCGATTCTTTTTACGCAGAAATTTTACTAAATCTTTTTTATTTTGGCTGTGGTTGATTTGCACATTACATTGATTTTCCTCTACACAGAAAAGTGGATGATTTGTTTTTAGCTTGTTCTTGTTGGCCCTTTTGTGAAATTTCTGGAATTCCCCTGTTTATACGCTTAAGGGTAACTAACAACAAAGGATGATAAACAATCGTAAACCCAAAAGTTTTACCATATTTTTAACAACTTGACTCAATTTCAATAACCTTAACGGCATCAGTTTCCTTTTCTTTTGAAAGTTGTTAAGCCATAAACAGACACTCACATACACAAATAAACGGAAATAAAGCAAAACTAAAAAAACGGAAATTAGTTTTTTTTACTCGTTATATCAAATTATAATCGTGTTTGTTTATTTTTGTTTTTTAATTTTTTTTGAAAAATCTATTGTAAAGTTTTAATATCTTAAACATAAAATATGCATTAAAATATTATGCAAATTAAATTTATTTTTTTTTGCTATGCTAGATGTAAAAGGAAACTAGAAATAGGTTTCCTAGTAAAAAGTTGGGAATAGTTTTTCTTTTTTCCAATACTTCAGGATATTTACATTTCTTGTTTGTGTTTGTAAGTATACAATATTTTTACATATATACAAGTAATGGTTACTATTATAATTTTTACTGTCATTTCGTTTAGATGATTGAAGTTTTATGTAAATGTCAATATTCTACATACATGTAAGAGAGAAAAAAAGTAGTAATATGTTTTTAATAACGTTTATGTTTATTATATATTATTTATATTAAATATATTTGTGAATCTTGTATTCCTATAAATTTGTATAATATTTAGAGTTTCTGTATCTAGAAAATCTGCTAGACTATAGACTAGACTATAGACTAGACTATAGACTAGACTATAGATTAGACTATAGACTAGACTATAGACTAGACTATAGACTAGACTATAGACTAGACTATAG
>NC_060951.1:40024512-40035543 GCF_022045245.1 Lucilia cuprina | reverse complement strand
CTAGTCTATAGTCTAGTCTATAGTCTAGTCTATAGTCTAGTCTATAGTCTAGTCTATAGTCTAGTCTATAGTCTAGTCTATAGTGTAGTCTATAGTCTAGTATATAGTTTAGACGATAATTTAGTGTTTAATCTAGCCAATAGTCTAGTCTAATCTATAATTTAAATATGGAATCTAATTACATTCTCCTTATATATATCAGAGACCATAAAGTACCTGCATTACGAACGCTTGTCAATATTCCTGTAATAACAACAAAAATCATATTTACTCTCTTTACAATTCCTTTTTAGTTGATTTCTGTGTTCTTGTTTAGTTCATTGAAATATTTTGAATTGATCGGTTGTTTAAATTTACTTGCGGTATTAAAATTAATCTATTACCTTAATTAATTGGAAATTTGAAATTTTTTTTAATTATCTTATAAGTTAAAATATAGTTTTTCAATTTATATAAGAATTCCATGAAATAGTGATCAATAAATTAGTGAATAATGTGTTAAAATTTTTTAAAAATGAAGAATAAAAACGAAAATAATATAAGTGAGAGTGCAATGAGAGGAATCAATTGTGAGTAAAAAAAAATATTTGCATATTGTGGTTATTGTTGTTTGAGTTGTTATTATGAGCAGAGTTAATGCATTAGTTTTTGTTGTTTTATTTAAATAAAAAATGAGTGCAATGCAATGAAAAAGCATGCATAGTCATGTTTTTCGTTTGAAACAAATGGAGAGTAATCATGTTATGAAGATAATAAATGAAAATTGATAAATAATTTAAGGTGAGTTATTTGTAATATTATTTGTTTATTTCTGTTATACTCTTAATAAATATACTAGAAATTCAAAAAATCAAAAGCCATTTAACAATTTTATTTATTGTTTTTTTTTTTTTTTTAATTTGTAATACTAATGTTTATGGTTTTACACTAAAACTTAAAAAAAGCAAAAATCGGATTTAATTTTAACATAAAAAACATTGACAATTTTTATCATTTAGCTTTTCAATCTATTGGGAATTATAATGCCATTGCAACTTTTTCTGTTTGTAGTTTTTGTTTTAATGTTTATACCCTACATTACGACTATGGTGGTCTAGGATTGAAAGCACAAATACATTGTTTATTCACTAAACTAAAATAAGTGAATCAGTACTTTTAGTTGCTATTAAAATTTGGTTTACCATGTCTGCGCAGCTCATCATTTCGCTAATATCTCTCCAAAATGTTTTGTATTGGACAGTAGCTTTTAAAGAAAATCAATTTTTTAAATATAAATACTGCAATTAGGCATATTTATTAAAAAATTTCACATGATGTATTATATTTTAGGGTCGACCATAATTATAGTTTTTGCATATTTGCGTATGTACATACTATGTATGGAAACAAGTCAAATAATTTACTCTTTTTTATATAATCTGAAGTCAAAAACCATTTAACATTTTTATTTTTTTTTTGTACCCTACACCACTATAGTGTGGAGGGTATTATGCGTTTCTGCAGATGTTTGTAACACCCAATATGTCCACGTAAAGCTTTTGCTTACACTACAGGTCGCAATTAACCAAATAATTCGTTGTTACATATTCTTATTTTGACCCAAGGATGAAGACTTTTGAAAATAGTTTTAAAAGGTCCATTTATTTCGTACCCGTCGTAGCTGCTCATAATAACGCTAAATGTCCATTATGTCAAAAAAAATCGACAAAACTCAAAAAATGACACTTAAAGTAGACGTAAATTACAACATTGTTAGGTAAGACCCATATTTACCCCTAATCCCCTATGAGCCCTCTCGTATAAAATCTCTTTTTTTGTCAAGAATAAGTAAAAATATTTCGAAATAAATTATAAAAAAACAAATTAAATTTTTATACCCTACACCACTATAGTGGGGAGGGTATTATGCGTTTGTGCTGAAGTTTGTAACAACCAAAAATGTTGGTCCTAGACCCACCTTAAAGTATACCAATCGCCTCACTTTCTGAGTCGATTTAGCTATGTCCGTCTGTCCGTCCGTCTGTCTGTCTGTGTGTCCATGTAAACCTTGTGCGCACGCTACAGGTCGCAATTTTCAAAATAATTTGATGAAACTTGGCACATACTCTTTTTTTGGTTCAAGAACGATCGCTATTGAAAATAGTTGAAATCGGTCCATTATTTCTCCTAACCTCATACAACCTTACCCCCCGGATCGGGCCTATAGGCTCATAAGTACATTAAATGTTTTATAATGTCAACGAAAATCAGCAAAATTAGTTTTATAGAACAATAATTGACAATACTAATTTTTATTGTGATCGGGCCTCATTTGACCCTAGCCCCCATACAGACTCCCCTTCAGAAAATGACTTGAAGGTAAAAATTAACTTATAATTACTTATAAAACGATTAAAATCTACATAAATGACTTTGTAGTAGACGTAAATTCATCTACCAAATTGTATAAGGATAGGTCCATATATACCCCTTCTCCCCTATGAGCCCTCTTGTAGAAAATTTCTTTTTTTGTCAATAATAAGTAAAAATATTCCACAATAAAACAATTTAAATGCTTTATTTAAAAAAAATTCAAAATTTTAACATACTGATTGGTGTAGGGTATCATATGGTCGGCAATGTCCGACTATAAATTCATGCTTGTTTTTATTTAAAAAATAATCCACATTTTTAACATAATTATAGGGTATCATATGGTCGGTCATTCCTCATTATACAATAATACTTGTTTAAACGGAAATATTGCAATAAGGTCATATTTATTAAAAAATTACATGGTGTGTGATACTATAGGGTCGGCAATAATTTCATGTCACATAAAATAGTTTTTATCTTTGTCAGGCTTCAGTGACTACGCATTGATTTATTTCTCTTTGAAATTCCACATTAAAATCCTTTACTGTATTGTTGCGGTATTTGTTCTACTTAAACAACAATTATAATAAATTTATTTAAAAGAGCAACCAAATATTTAAGAAATATAAAAATTTTTGACATGTTTAGTCAGTGGAAAATTTTTGCATAATTATTACATAAACTTAAATACACTCATACATATACAGCAGACACGATTTTAACATTAACAATAACAACACAGTATTTATTCTACATATATATTGAATTTAATTAATCAATAAATTTATATTGTGACCTATAGTTTTCAACAAAATACCATTTATAAAAATTTTCTACTACAACAGTTTCTTATTTTGTCATACCCATAAAATGATTTACTTTCTTTGCCTGCAGAAAAATAGATTTCAATTTAATTAAATTAATCATATGCCTGGGTACTCATTATCTACATACAAATATGTATGTATGTTCTTAAATTGTTCTATTCTATCTATAAATAAATAAATTAACATAAATTTTCTAATAACTCTTACTTACTGGCAAATTTTCATAAACAATAGACAGAGCCCTTTATGTTGATTAATTGACAGAACTTAAAATATTCCACTGAACTTCCTTCCTATCATTAACCACATTATGGATTAGATTTCATTTATTATTTACATTTTGTGAATACAAGAAATAGTATTAATGAAATATTTAAACATAAATTAAAAGCCACAACGTATTATCAATCATTTTGTTGAATACAATATTTATTTTTAAGTAAATAGTAAATATGTATGTAAAAGTATTGTATGTATTTACATATGTATTGTGATATGAATAAATTTTTACTAATGGCTAAATAAATTTATATATAAATCCATGTAATTCTGTATGTATTCGTATATTTACATAAAATTTAGAGAGAAATTGTTTGCAAGACAACCTCAGCAGGATTTTCTATTTGCATACAAAAATAAATATGTATTTATACTAGGGGTATACATTTAGTTGGTAGAGAATACTTATACAATGCTTGCTTTCCAAATAATTTTTTAATAAAAATAAAATTTCTCGAATTTATTTTTTATTACAAGAAAATTTTTAATAAAAAACTTTTTTTATTTGAAAATAAAAGTTTATCAAAAAATTTGTATTACTAGAAATTAAAAAAAAATTCTCGTAATTTTTTTATAAAAAGAAAAAATATCTAATATTTGCTACAAAAAAAATATCAAAAATTAAAAAAAATTAATCGAAAATTTTCTATAAAAAGAAAATTTGGCGAAGGAGAACTGAACTAGAACTGAACTAGAACTAGAACTGAACGAGAACTGAACTAGAACTGAACTAGAACTGAACTAGAACTGAACTAGAACTGAACTAGAACTGAACTAGAACTGAACTAGAACTGGACTAGAACTGAACTAGAACTGAACTAGAACTGAACTAGAACTGAACTAGAACTGAACTAGAACTGAACTAGAACTGAACTAGAACTGAACTAGAACTGAACTAGAACTGAACTAGAACTGAACTAGAACTGAACTAGAACTGAACTAGAACTGAACTAGAACTGAACTAGAACTGAACTAGAACTGAACTAGAACTGAACTAGAACTGAACTAGAACTGAACTAGAACTGAACTGGAACTGAACTGGAACTGAACTAGAACTGAACTAGAACTGAACTAGAACTGAACTAGAACTGAACTAGAACTGAACTAGAACTGAACTAGAACTGAACTAGAACTGAACTAGAACTGAACTAGAACTGAACTAGAACTGAACTAGAACTGAACTAGAACTGAACTAGAACTGAACTAGAACTGAACTAAAAAAATGAACTGAACTAGAACTGAACTAGAACTGAACTAGAACTGAACTAGAACTGAACTAGAACTGAACTAGAACTGAACTAGAACTGAACTAGAACTGAACTAGAACTGAACTAGAACTGAACTAGAACTGAACTAGAACTGAACTAGAACTGAACTAGAACTGAATTAGAACTGAACTAGAACTGAACTAGAACTGAACTAGAACTGAACTAGAACTGAACTAGAACTGAACTAGAACTGAACTAGAACTGAACTAGAACTGAACTAGAACTGAAACTAGAACTGAACTAGAACTGAACTAGAACTGAACTAGAACTGAACTAGAACTGAACTAGAACTGAACTAGAACTGAACTAGAACTGAACTAGAACTGAACTAGAACTGAACTAGAACTGAACTAGAACTGAACTAGAACTGAACTAGAACTGAACTAGAACTGAACTAGAACTGAACTAGAACTGAACTAGAACTGAACTAGAACTGAACTAGAACTGAACTAGAACTGAACTAGAACTGAACTAGAACTGAACTAGAACTGAACTAGAACTGAACTAGAACTGAACTAGAACTGAACTAGAACTGAACTAGAAACTGAACTAGAACTGAACTAGAACTGAACTAGAACTGAACTAGAACTGAACTAGAACTGAACTAGAACTGAACTAGAACTGAACTAGAACTGAACTAGAACTGAACTAGAACTGAACTAGAACTGAACTAGAACTGAACTAGAACTGAACTAGAACTGAACTAGAACTGAACTAGAACTGAACTAGAACTGAACTAGAACTGAACTAGAACTGAACTAGAACTGAACTAGAACTGAACTAGAACTGAACTAGAACTGAACTAGAACTGAACTAGAACTGAACTAGAACTGAACTAGAACTGAACTAGAACTGAACTAGAACTGAACTAGAACTGAACTAGAACTGAACTAGAACTGAACTAGAACTGAACTAGAACTGAACTAGAACTGAACTAGAACTGAACTAGAACTGAACTAGAACTGAACTAGAACTGAACTAGAAGTGAACTAGAACTGGAACTGAACTAGAATTGAACTAGAACTGAACTAGAACTGAACTAGAACTGAACTAGAACTGAACTAGAACTGAACTAGAACTGAACAAGAACTGAACTAGAACTGAACTAGAACTGAACTAGAACTGAACTAGAACTGAACTAGAACTAGAACTGAACTAGAACTGAACTAGAACTGAACTAGAACTGAACTAGAACTGAACTAGAACTGAACTAGAACTGAACTAGAACTGAACTAGAACTGAACTAGAAGTGAACTAGAACTGAACTAGAACTGAACTAGAACTGAACTAGAACTGAACTAGAACTGAACTAGAACTGAACTAGAAGTGAACTAGAACTGGAACTGAACTAGAATTGAACTAGAACTGAACTAGAACTGAACTAGAACTGAACTAGAACTGAACTAGAACTGAACTAGAACTGAACTAGAACTGAACAAGAACTGAACTAGAACTGAACTAGAACTGAACTAGAACTGAACTAGAACTGAACTAGAACTGAACTAGAACTGAACTAGAACTGAACTAGAACTGAACTAGAACTGAACTAGAACTGAACTAGAACTGAACTAGAACTGAACTAGAACTGAACTTGAACTGAACAAGAACTGAACTAGAACTGAACTAGAACTGAACTGGAACTGAACTAGAACTGAACTAGAACTGAACTAGAACTGAACTAGAACTGAACTAGAACTGAACTAGAACTGAACTAGAACTGAACTAGAACTGAACTAGAACTGAACTAGAACTGAACTAGAAGTAGAAAAAAAATTAGCAAAACAAAAATTAATCGAAATTTTTTATAAAAATAAAATTTTTCAATTTCTATATAAAAAGATTAATTAATTTTCTGTATATAAGGTTTACAAAATTTTCTATGTTAAAACAAAAATTATCTAAAAATTACTTAATTTTGTAAACTATCTGTAGTCTCCCCAAATGTCGAAATAAGTTTTTTTTTCTGACAGTGCTATTGGTAGACTTCAGTCATTTAAATGTCAAACAGAATATAATTCGAATTGTTTTTAAAAACTAACCTTCTTTAATTTTTTAAATTTTAGAAAAACTAGCTTTATGTTCTGTTGAAATATTTTAAATCTCATATATATATCTTGTTGACAATTCCTGAAATCGTAAAAAGTTTTTAACATGTTAAATATTTATTCATATAAAAGCATACATTCATCCATACATATTAAACTACAATGTAAATAAACTTTTATATCAAATAGATTTATAGTAAACAGTGTACGACAAATCTAGTCGGTAGTTTTAAAATATAACTTAAGAGCAACACATCAATAGACATCTTGTTTTGATTTTACCAAGTGTAAAAGCTTTATTTATATTAATATTCTTTTGTTATTCACTGTATACCTACACATGTGTATTCATAAATTCTCATACTTAAATAACAAATCTTAACAGCAGAAGACATTTACACAACACAAACATTTTATTTATAATAATCATTCCGATGTTTATGTGGAGAAATAAAAGCAACAACAATAAATCACATATACCTCTCATATAAAATGGTTGTTAAACATAAATGTATGAGAATATAATTGTACAAATATAAATGTAATGGAATTTATGTTCACATTTAAGGAGTTGGAGAGAAAAACAATCTTAAAAGACTATAAAAGACTAAAAGCAAGCTAACACTTCTACATACACATATACAGACGGAAAGACAGACACACTTTGTCTATTAAATTTGTCACAATATTTCTAACAATAAAATATACCTACTTTTGTATGTTTGGTTGTGTTATGATATAGCCAGACACATGTTATAACAAGAATTCTATGTTTTAACACGAAATTATTATTACTTTTTGTACATATATACATACTTACATTTCAAATATGGTAGTTATAAATGTCTATCTGTTTATATGTATGCTTGGTTATATCTAATGTTTGTATGTGTGTACTTTTTTTGTTGAATTGTATGTTAAATTAACGTTAAATACACGTTGCCGTTGTTAAACTTTGCGAATTTAACTTTTTTATTATTTGTTTTTATAAATATGTATTTAATATAAAGTGTTTACAGGATGTGGCTAAATTGTTATTGATATATACTTCAAGCTCAGTTCTAGTTCAGTTCTAGTTCAGTTCCAGTTCAGTTCTAATTCAGTTCTAGTTCAGTTCTAGTTCAGTTCTAGTTCAGTTCTAGTTCAGTTCTAGTTCAGTTCTAGTTCAGTTCTAGTTCAGTTCTAGTTCAGTTCTAGTTCAGTTCTAGTTCAGTTCTAGTTCAGTTCTAGTTCAGTTCTAGTTCAGTTCTAGTTCAGTTTCTAGTTCAGTTCTAGTTCAGTTCTAGTTCAGTTCTAGTTCAGTTCTAGTTCAGTTCTAGTTCAGTTCTAGTTCAGTTCTAGTTCAGTTCTAGTTCAGTTCTAGTTCAGTTCTAGTTCAGTTCTAGTTCAGTTCTAGTTCAGTTCTAGTTCAGTTCTAGTTCAGTTCTAGTTCAGTTCTAGTTCAGTTCTATTTCAGTTCTAGTTCAGTTCTAGTTCAGTTCTAGTTCAGTTCTAGTTCAGTTCTAGTTCAGTTCTAGTTCAGTTCTAGTTCAGTTCTAGTTCAGTTCTAGTTCAGTTCTAGTTCAGTTCTAGTTCAGTTCTAGTTCAGTTCTAGTTCAGTTCTAGTTCAGTTCTAGTTTAGTTCTAGTTCAGTTCTAGTTCAGTTCTAGTTCAGTTCTAGTTCAGTTCTAGTTCAGTTCTAGTTCAGTTCTAGTTCAGTTCTAGTTCAGTTCTAGTTCAGTTCTAGTTCAGTTCTAGTTCAGTTCTAGTTCAGTTCTAGTTCAGTTCTAGTTTCAGTTCTAGTTTAGTTCTAGTTTAGTTCTAGTTTAGTTCTAGTTCAGTTCTAGTTCAGTTCTAGTTCAGTTCTAGTTCAGTTCTAGTTCAGTTCTAGTTCAGTTCTAGTTCAGTTCTAGTTCAGTTCTAGTTCAGTTCTAGTTCAGTTCTAGTTCAGTTCTAGTTCAGTTCTAGTTCAGTTCTAGTTCAGTTTCTAGTTCAGTTCTAGTTCAGTTCTAGTTCAGTTCTAGTTCAGTTCTAGTTCAGTTCTAGTTCAGTTCTAGTTCAGTTCTAGTTCAGTTCTAGTTCAGTTCTAGTTCAGTTCTAGTTCAGTTCTAGTTCAGTTCTAGTTCAGTTCTAGTTCAGTTCTAGTTCAGTTCTAGTTCAGTTCTAGTTCAGTTCTAGTTCAGTTCTAGTTCAGTTCTAGTTCAGTTCTAGTTCAGTTCTAGTTCAGTTCTAGTTCAGTTCTAGTTCAGTTCTAGTTCAGTTCTAGTCAGTTCTAGTTCAGTTTCTAGTTCAGTTCTAGTTCAGTCTAGTTCAGTTCTAGTTCAGTTCTAGTTCAGTTCTAGTTCAGTTCTAGTTCAGTTCTAGTTCAGTTCTAGTTCAGTTCTAGTTCAGTTCTAGTTCAGTTCTAGTTCAGTTCTAGTTCAGTTCTAGTTCAGTTCTAGTTCAGTTCTAGTTCAGTTCTAGTTCAGTTCTAGTTCAGTTCTAGTTCAGTTCTAGTTCAGTTCTAGTTCATTTCTAGTTCAGTTCTAGTTCAGTTCTAGTTCATTTCTAGTTCAGTTCTAAAGAAAAAGTACGTCTTAAATTTAACCATTATTTTCACTATAAGAATAAACACATCCTGTATCATATCTAACATACATATGTATAAGTATGTTTTCATAGTAAATATTATTAATATGTCTATCTTTGTTTTTTTAATCTGTTTGCTTGTCTGTCCATTTTTATATAAAAAAATTTCTTTACATCTTTTGGCACAATATATTTATGCTTGTCAGTATATATTGTTGTGACTTAAATTTATTCCATATTTTGTTGCTTTTATTTTGTCTTCATGTAAACAATTAATTTTGATAAACATCTCTTTAATATGCGTTAACAAGTTGTTATTTCTTCTAGTTAAATGTATCTTACCTGTAATAAAATTACGTTGAAATACATATATTTGTCAACTTGTGGCGTGCTTGAGAATTTTCATTATATTTAATAGGGTAAATAAATTACCCGGCTGGTTTTACATAATTGTATTTTTCATATTTAGATTACATGGTATATAATTGTTGTTTTTATTTAATGAATTAAAATTTTAATAGTATTTAGTCAAGTTTAGTTGTTTATACATATATTTAAATAGTAATTAATTATTGCTCATACGTATGTGGTCCGAAAATCATTTATTTTATATTGTTCATAAGTTAGAGGGGACATGTCAAATTAAATAATATTTATAATTTCATAAACTAACCAGATGTTATTAGAGATATAAATGTTTTAATTGTATTATATACTTAAATAATTTTAGGGTATAAAATTTGAAAATATTTCAAATGCACGTAAATAAAAATTTTAATTTATTTTTAATTACTAAACAAATAGTTTTTTTGTGCAAAGCGTATTAACAAAAATTGTGCAAAATTTTTAATAATATAAATTAAAATTTTATCAAAAATGCTAAGCTCGATAGAAATTTAAAAAAAATCATTTTATTTGAAATAAACAATTCTAGGTTTTGTAAAAACGAGCTTAATACTTGTGTATAATTTTTTTTACAAAAAATGGGTCATTATCGACATTTATCAATATATTCTAGAAGAAACAATTTAAATTGAAATTTATCAGAAACCTTGTTTTTCTAGTAATTTTAATTTTACTACCTCGAATTCTGATCTTCACTCCATACACATGTGTATAATGTATTAGATTGCATTAATGAATAATAAATTTTTATTTCAAAAAATTCTCTTAAAACCAAATCATATGTACGAGTGCTTAAAAAATTCTGAAAAATATACATTATTTCTACAAACAATATTAATAAAAAATCAAATTTACACTATACAGACTTGTGTATAAACATCTTAACGCAAACATTAATTTTAAAGAATTTTATTTCGCAAAAAAGAAATTACAAACAATCCACCCAGACAGAAAAAAATTAATGTAAATAAAAACAATGAAAATAAGAATTATAATTTGAATATGGAATAAAAATTAAAATTACATTCAACATTTAATTCAAGTTAATTACCGCAACGTTGTTGTTGGTAATAATAAATTTGTAGAAATAAATGTACAAAAATGTAAATAGACTAAACAGATTTAGAGGGAAAAGTTAAAAAATTATGATAATTTAATTTATAAAACAAGTTTTATGAACTAGATATGAATTACAATTGAACTAGAACTGAACTATAACTGAACTATAACTGAACTAGAACTGAACTAGAACTGAACTAGAACTGAACTAGAACTGAACTAGAACTGAACTAGAACTGAACTAGA
>NC_060951.1:40022636-40024412 GCF_022045245.1 Lucilia cuprina | reverse complement strand
TATAGTCGAGACTATAGTCCAGTCTATAGTCGAGACTATAGTCCAGTCTATAGTCGAGACTATAGTCCAGTCTATAGTCGAGACTATAGTCCAGTCTATTGTCGAGACTATAGTCCAGTCTATAGTCGAGACTATAGTCCAGTCTATAGCCGAGCCTAAAGTCCAGTCTATACTCGTGACTAAAGTTCAGTCTATAGGCGAGACTAAAGTCCAGTCTATACTCGTGACTACAGTTCAGTCTATAGCTAAGATTATAGTCTAGTTTCTATCAGAGAATATAGTTAACATTATAAACTATAGTACAGTCCATAGTCTAAATTAATGTCCAGTGCGTAGTTGATATTAAAATCTGTTAAATAAATGTGTTAAGCGCTAAATGTTAGCTATAGTTTCATTTTTCATTACAATATTTAGTCTATATTCGGATATATATTCCATTCTATAGTCGAGACAATATTCTAAAGTTATGAATGTTCTCACAAAAACATACAATGTGTTACTATGGCTAATATAGTCTGCTCTATATTCGTCGTAGTAGGTGAAAAAAAAACTTCGAAGAGAAACATCTTTCGTATAAATCTTTATGATACTAGAAACATGTGTTGTATTTGCTGTTGTGTTACAGTAACGTTGGGTGTTAAAAAGATTTGCTTTAATTGAAATATGTATATGAAATATATTCGTAAATTTGTTTTTTTTTTTCATTTTGTTTATTTAGTTTCAATTAACCATGGCATCAACAGGAGAAGAAAAACAAATTGTAAATGTATAAATAAATTGAGTCAAAGTCTTTAACACAATTGCGTGGTTTTGTACAATTTGTTTTATATTTTTAATTTTTCTGTTAAAAATATTTCCCCTTTTGGCAATGTGCGGTGAACGATATGTACCCGCGTTCTGTATTAATTTTTTCTAGATAATTTGCGGAAATTAACGCTGTTGAAATGTTTAAATAAATTAGTAAAAACATAAACATTTAATATTAACACAGCGTGAGGCCAAATGATAATATAAAATAAACTATTAAGTTTATTCGGTTAGGGAATAAGGGGTTTTTGAAAGCAATTAATATTTTACTCGAAGAATAAATTAGCTTATACTCATACATCTTAGTCTTAAATTTTAACATTTTTGTTAAATTTAAAAAGTATTTAAAATATTTAATTTAATTTTTTGATTAATTTGCTCTTCCATTTCTGCTTTGTTTGTTACAGAATAATCAATAAAAAGTTCTTGTTATCAAACAAAGTTTATTTGTAGGAAGTTGTCATACAAGTTCAAAAAAAAAAATTATGTTTGATCACTCAAGTGTAATAATTTTACCACTTGTAGCTGCTTTTGTAATTTATTAACATTCCTGGGGTAATTTATGATTCGACAGTTACACATGTAATGAGAATAAAAGAAAATGTGACAAATATTTGCAGATGGTGTGAAATATTCTATTTGTGAAATACAAAATGCTTTGGCAGGGAATTTATTACAAAACTATTTAATATTTTGATTAATTACAATATTTTTGTCAGAAGAAATGGAAAACTAGTACAGCACAGTATAAAATTATAAGTTTAGTTCAGTACCATTTTAATTTTAGTTCTAGATAAGTTTTAGGTTTAGTTCATTTCTAGTTTAGTTCTCGTATAATTCTAGTTCAGTCCTAGTTCAGTCCTAGTTAAGTTTTAGTTCAGTTCTAGTTCAGTTCTAGTTCAGTTCTAGTTCAGTTCTAGTTCAGTTCTAGTTCAGTTCTAGTTCAGTTCTAGTTCAGTTCTAGTTCAG